>NW_019416808.1:37553-212705 GCF_000390285.2 Anoplophora glabripennis
TTTTTTTAGTAGTTTTCTTTAAAAAACTCAGCGGGATGACTTTGTACGAAAAAATGCTTAGGATATGATTTTGTTCGTAATAAAAATAGCTACAAAATGGCGGTGGTCTGATTACGAAATTTGCAATAACAAAGCCGTGAGATTGAAAAAAACGGTATAAAACGTCAATTTTTTAAAGTTGCTGTAAAAATGTCAATTACAAACAAAAAGTGATAAACCTTCATTATAGCCATCCTTCTCTATCGCATGGATTTCTATGGCTTACTTTATCGCTCTCACGTAACTTCAGACAGACCATCGGTACTTTCCTACCCTGTACAATAATGACGCTAAAGCCGAAAATCAGGAGAACAAAACTTTTTGTTCTTTATGGTTTTATAAATCCACTGCACCTGAAACTCGAATCTTTTGCCAATTTTGTTTGAAGCTTTGCTGACACTTGAAATTTGGTATATACATAGTGTAAATATGCAGAAACCAAAAGCAATTTGCAAAATTAAATTATCTTCATCACCCTGGTTTTATACGTCACCGTTTTTTGGGCGTATATTTATGTATATTTATAAAATATTCCACTATGGTAGATTGGCCATCATAATTACCTACAATTTAAAAAATATATATTTTCATCGTTTAGATCCTAAGCTACTTAACATTTTACGCCCATTAGCTTACTCGTACGTTATTCAACATATCAACATAAAACAAAAACGTACGTGTGGGGTAAACCTTTAACTTTAAGTAAACAATTGTTTAAAATTGTTGCATATTTCTAATAGAATACAAGCGCCGAAGAGCATAGCTCGCGCTGGAAAATGAAAAGTTAATGGTTTACCACACACGTACGATTTTGCTTTATGTTATTATTTTTTTTTAATTGTAGGTAATTGTGCTGGTTAATCTACCGTGATGGAATATTTTATAAATATACATATATATTTTTTCCAAAAATTAAAAAAAATTGTGACGTATAAAACTAGGGTGACGTATAAAAACTTACCAAAGCCGCAAAAATGAAGATAATTGAATTTTGCAAATTGCTTTTGGTTTCTGCATATTTACACTATGTGTATACCAAATTTTAAGTGTCAGCAAAACTTCCAACAAATTTGGCAAAGTATCGAGTTTCAGATGCCGATGAATGTATAACACCTTATAGAACAAAAAGTTTTGCTCTCCTGATTTTCGGCTTTAGCGTCATTATTGTATATATATTTAACTATAGTTTTCGAAAGTTTTATCACTTTTTGTTTATAATTGACATTTTTACAGCAACCTTAAAAAAAAATGACGTTTTATACAGTTTTTTCAGTCTCACGGCTTTGTTATTGCAAATTTCGTAATCGGACCACCGCCATTTTGTAGCCATTTCTATTACGAACAAAATCATGTCCTAAGCATTTTTTCGTACAAATTTAAAATTTGTAAATTTTTTCACGATTAAATTATTAATAACTTTTTTCCTGATAAAATACTTTGTCAGCAAATTAGCCTGTTATTGTACTCATCATTTAAAGTAGGCTTGTGTAGTTATTTCCGGGTTATCAAGGAAATGTCACCAACAGTAACTTTTCGGCCTCTAGCGACTGGACTAAAAAGCAGATAGCTTTAATTTGTCTAGAATTGATTGTTGAACTCTCCTAGCATCAGAGAATAAGCACATTAATTGCTGCTGAAATACAAAGAAAACTTTTGCTACACATTTTTGAAAAAAACTCGTATTGAAGATGTCATGAAAGTTGAAGAAGAGACAAGACCAGCTGCCTTTGGCATGAATTAAGATATGGCAGAGTGAAGGCCTCACGAGCGATTGAATTTAGTCGGTACAAAACCAATGATGCAACTCTGATCACGTTAGAAATCTCAGATACACCGGCCATGAAACACGATAGGATGAAGTGAGGAAAACTGTAAGTACCAGACTGGGGAAAAAATTTAAAAAATGTGGTCTGATACTTTGCAAAAACTATCCCATGATATCAGGATCGGCTGATGGAATCTGTGAAGGCAGTATTATTGAAATTAAGTGTACCATGATTATGAAGACTTTTAAAAATAATGTGGAAAAAGGAAAACCGACCCAGATATTTTATATGCAGATGCAGCTACAAATGTATCTAATAGGACTTATGTGTAGCTGATTGCAAGTACAGTACAAATAAAAATGTAGAAATAATTAATGTTACATTTGATGACAACTATGTATCAAATTTTCTTAATGTTTTAGTCTCTTCATGGAAAGATAATGTACATGCATTACTATACCAAAGTACAATTTGATGGTAAATAAAAAGCATATACTATTATGGTGCCTTTGTATATTTATTTAACTAACGAATCTTGCAACACAAAATATTAGCACCTTATGTTTACTGCTGACAAATATAGATGTGACGTCACGTAGGCGCAATGACACCGATGACCGTTTTTGCTTGAATTTTAGACTTAAAATTAAAATGTCAATATTTTTCTACTAAATATTGTATTTTATACAGAAATAAGATATTTTTTGGAAATAGTAAATACTCTGAACATCTTAGAACAGTTTTTCAAAATCTTTCATCATGCCTATTGTAACTGATTCCACACTGAAGAACTCACACTATAACTAATTAGTGAGAGTGAACACATCAAAGGTGCTGAGTGAATCCATTAAATNCCCCCCCCCCCCCCACTGATTCCATAACCGTAAATATACGTTGTTGGTCATATACATTGCCTCAGTACAAGGTCATCTTGGGTAGTAGTGTCTGGATATTTGTGCAAATGGGTCAAGAACGTGGGTTAAATTAGATACACAGAGGGATACACTTATATACCACATTTTTTTATATATATGTAATATCAGAGAAAGCTATCTCCTTTCTGGGAAATTGATGTGGACATAAATTGATTCAAGAGTGCAATATAAAAATCTGAATAGCAAATTTTAAAATGAAACTAACACGAAAAGGTATCAGCGAAATAAAAATAGAGAAGAATTAGTAAACTGTCTTCCAAAAACTAAATTTTTTTCCGTTAGCAGCAAACTTAAAGTTAAAATTGGAATTTACAATAGTTCAATTAACGTTATAAAAATTTTGTTTAAGTTGGAGTTAAAACAGGTTGAAAAATAGGAAATTAAATAAAAAAATGAGAAAGTGTGAAACGACAAGCCATAAACCAAATTCATAAATATAAACACCAAGTTTAAATTAAAGAAAAACCATGTGCACATAAATTCCATTTAACAAGTTAAAGGTAACATACAACTGGGCAAATTTCACTTGAGCCTGAAGTACAGAAATCAAAATTCATTCATCGAGTCAAGTACCGATCTACATTAAGTTTACAGAATTATCTGTAATATGTAAGTAAATAGCTAGGACGATTCACCAGCCAACATTTTAGGTTCACCTAATCAACCGTCATAGTACTTATGATAGTGTAGGTCAATCTTTGCCGGTGTATGAAACCAATATCACTCTTTTATTTTTTATCTGATTTCTTGAACTCAGGAAGCCTCTAAAGAGACTGAAATGTAGATAACCTACAAAGTATGTGTAATTTCTCAAATGTCATTGTTACTCTGTGCCTTCTGAAAACTAACTGGTACTATGGGAAGCTTCTCTATCACATCCCGTACGGCATTTAATTACACCCGCAATATCTAAGTCAAGACCGTTCGTTAGCTGAATCAACAGCAATACTGAGATCATGATATTTTAGATATAATATACGATTTGCAGATTACTCAATCTCAAAATGTGCCAGTAGATACACATTCAAATAGTGAAGACGTTGGTTATCTCAAGTTTGAAATCGGTCTGTCTAGCGAATTTGCAAACAAATGATCTTAACTATTTACTAGATGTTGTGGCTGTAATTCATTGATGAATTACGAAGTAAGTCTGCTGGGTGAGCAATCATAAATAATGATCAGACGTTTAAGTAAAGACACTTAAGAGGATTAAAATGTAAAACATTCGAATCTAATCTTACTTACCAAAGAAGTAAAGTCAAGAAGCAAAGTTATATAGGTTTAAACAACTTTATTTGTCAGACAAAACATCTGAAGTCAATGCAATACAGAAGAATATGAAATAATTCATAATTATGTTATTTTCCCATAATGATTAAATCCATTGTATTAAAAATAATTATACATGCTGTGGTATAATGAACAAGGAAGTAAACTTGAAATAAATTACATATTTTCTAAATGAACTGTTTCTGTAAATTTAAACTCTGCATAAAATTCGAATTGAAATTTAAAATGAACAACCTTTTTAAATTTACCTCAGCATAATAAATGACAAATAATGCACACTTCTCTCTACTAAATGTATGTTACTTTATATACATATGTTAGTAACATGTATGGAAAACCTCTTCGCAATATGCCTTCTGGGGGAAAGGATTAAACCCGGCTAATATCTATGGCACTCCTTAGCAACAGATCATGTTAACGTGTCGGTGCGATGGCTGCGCCGAAAAGAAATTGATTTCTGATGTTGACCCTCCACAATTTAATATCGCCGAACTCACGCTGAGCCTCTGTCGCCGTCGACTATAATTTGAATAGTACCGTATTTCATCGGCATCTGATAGCGCCACAAATCGAATTTTCTTGCTTCTCTGCTAATGGTTATTGTTATTTGATGCGGTCATAAAATGAAGTCGAAAAAGAAATCTCAATTAAAGGATAAACAATAATATTAACAGCCAGAACAAACAACTTTTTAAACATATGAATGTAAAATGAAAGAGGTAGAGAATGATCCAGGTAAATAGTTCCATATGGAAAGGGCAATTTCTGCTTTTGGGCCTTCGATAACCTGAATCATTTAGTAGAGTATAAGAATTTTTAACGAGTTACATCAAGTAATTCAATTCATCCTTCAAGTTGTCAGTGAATGGCTAAAAAAGGTAAAGCAATATCAACCAACGATGATGAAAGTTTTTATCGGAAAAGTATACACAAAGTCTAAATCTACATAAATCAAACGAAAGAAAAACTACAAGAAACCAAGGAACGTCGAAATAGGCGGAAAATAAAGTCTTGGAGCATATGAAGAATATTGGACATATCGTAGAATTAATGTCAAAACAGAATATCTAATGTAAGTCAATAGTGAAAATCGTTCTTCGCAATATTATAAAAAACAATTAAAAAATGTAAAATCTAATATACGTATTGTGATTTCCAATTTCTAAAAAATTTTTTACGAAAAACTGGGGCCAGATATTTAACTAAATATGCATTCATTTGATACTATTCAAACTTGTTGATACTATTTAAACTTGACTCGTGCATCCTGACTCGTATTGTGTGATTTGTCCGAATGTGGCGAATATATAGTAATTTAATGCCTGCACAAAGAAATGTTAATAAATGTGAAATCGAAGACAACAAAACAAATAATACAAAAATAGATAGAAAACTAAAATAAAAGAATTATGTAATACATCTAATTATAGAATTAGATAAACTAATTTAAACTGCCAAAACTAATTTAAAACAAAATATCATTCCAAGGTTCGATAACTAAAATATCGGTGTACCAAAATTCACTCAAGATTTGAATTTTGCTCCATTTATGCGGTAAAGTGTTGTCAACAAAAAAAAAAAAAAAACAGCTTGACAGTAGACAACTGTGAACTGTCCCGGAGTATTAAAAATGGAGCTCTTTGCAAAAGAAGAATGCGTTTTCATTGTTGAGCAAAATAATGAAGGTTTGCCAGCTACAGCTATGATCGGAACAATGATTTAACTTCATCAACTGTGAAGACATTTATTGAATAATTCACAGAGACTGTCTATAGCGAATTCTCACGAAAGGTTTGCATTTCCATGTTTACAAAATTCAATTGATTCAAGAACTGAAGCTTACTGACCAAGCAGAGGCAAGAGAGTTTTTTGAATGGATTATGGAACAGTGGATGCTGATTGTGGCTTCGTTAATCGACAAAATTGTCGCATTTAAGATTCAGAAAACGAGTGATTGTTGAGAAACAAATGCATCCATAACGTGCCACTCTTTGGTGCTGGAAACATCAGTGGACCATTCTTCTTCGAAAATACGGCTGGTTGGGCAATAACAGTTGATGGTGCTCGATATCGCGATATGATAATCCTTTTTTTGGTGCCTCCATTGCAAGATATGAATGTAGCACCCGAGAAACAATTCAATTACTGCATGAGTCATTTTCTGATCGTGTAATTTCCTGTTTTGGTGATCAGAACTGGCCGTCGAGATCATACCATTTAATGCCGTTCGATCTTTTCCTGTGTTTCTTTTTTTTTTTTTTGAAGTCTACGGTTTATACCAATAAGCCCACTACCACCCACGCCTTGAAGCAGGAAATTGGGTGCTGTATTAATGAAATTCAGCCACACTTATGCATAACCGTCATGGAAAAATTCGACAAAAGAGTGCTAATGTGCCAGCAAAGCCGTGGAGGCTATTCGCCCGATATGCTATTCCATACACAACTCTATAGTGTATATTTTATTAATCAATAAAAAAAATTCACTTTTAATTAAAAATCTGTGTTTTCTATCAAAATTACTTCTTGCACGAATTTTGGGACACCTTTTAGAATGATTTTCGAAACGTCGACGAGTATTGAAATGAGCGTATTTTGTTTATCTGCCTATTTTAGTGTAAGGTCCTAATTCCATTTAGTCAAACTGAATTCTAAGATAGACAGAAAGGATACTGACCGTAGGTTAGCGACAAAAACTTGTTTTATCAAGGGAGACTTTGAGGATGTTAGTAATTAGCAAGATTAGGGTACCTTATACTTACTCTATTGTAAGCAAAAACTTTAAATTGAAAACGAAAAAACATAATTTAATTATTTCTGGAATAGTTGATATAGTATTTGTTTTATTAATAATTTTATTTGATGTTTGTTAAATTTCTACTGCATAGTAATAATCATCCATTCATCAATATGTAGATATCTGCAGTAGCTATCTGAACCTACTTATCTTAATATACAGAGTGTTTATCTAATTGCAGTTGTTGAAAATTTGTTAGTAGTCAAACATAAAGAATCAATCTGTTGTAGCAGAATAGCATGAATTTTTTGCATCTGAAAGAGATGTAGCTTTTCTTCCTCCGACGAGCGCTGTACAACCTTATTAGACGTTTGACCGTACCTGATAATAAGTAAAAATCTGTCGCGACGTCCATCAGGTTATCAATGGGGTTGTACAAGTACGAGTCTTACGAATTTTATAGCACTTGATATATGGCGAAGAAGAAACCGATTCGTGTAGAATCGTTCTGCAGTTGCAGCATTTTGTTTACTTTCCCGTATATAAACAACTTTAATATGGGTTTAGTATGCGTTCTGGGATAAATATATTTCCTATTATCATTTTGTGTAGGTATCAAAATTAATTAAATTATCAACATATTTTTGAAATTGCTTTTTTTCTGATTCTACTTTTCTCACTAGTCTTCCATCTAGTCTACTCTTTACCATTTTTTTACTTGGTGTTCCTACATATTTTAGTACATTCTTTTTTAGTTTAAATATTTGTTCTTTTATTATTTCTCTTGATACCTGTAATCATTTTGACACACAAAGTATTCCTTCAAAATTCTGTTAGTTTCTTTTACTCGGTTGTTGCCTTTAGTTTTATTTTGTTAAATGTTTATTTCTGCAATATGATTTTTAAACCTAATGGTAGCAACTTGCAGATGTTTCTGCAGTGATTTTATTCCTCAAACTATTATATTACTTTTTTGTCATTTTAAAATGAAATATAAAAAATCTTGCAACATATTCGGTTAACATTTATCTGAATATTATAATCTATTTATTATGTAGGTATATGTTTGTTAGATTTCTTTGATTAACAGTTTATTGTATCAGTGGCTTATTGCCACTCTGTATATTATAAGTAGCCACTTTGTATCCTTCGCAGAGCGTCAGCTATTTTGCCTCTCGTAAAAAGGCAAGGAAAATAACCATTTTGAATCTCATAACATTACATGATATATGAGATTTCAGAACCATTTACATATTTTTAAATTTGTCATAAAAGCTGGAATATCCTTTCATGGAATATTGTATGAAATTATGTATTTATGCATTTTAGCTCAAATTCAGTTATTGCTTTCGCATAGCGTCTGAAAACTACTGAATTATCTAATTTACTAAGGTAAAAATTATTTGAATGCAATTTTCATAAGCTATACCTTACACATGTAATAAATGAGTTAAAATAACTAAACGAACACTTTTTAAATTTATGAAATTGTTTCGATGGATTCGTTATTTTATATGTTATATATGTTATTATAATTAAAATTTTCCCGTGTTTACTATTCATTTCTAATATTCTCTTAATTTTGAGAAATTGGAGCACACTACTTATTTTATCACACTGATCAGATTGGCAGGAGATTCTCCATTAAAAAAAGAATTGAGCAACTGCTCAATTCTATTTAAGGTAACTACTTCAAATAGAATTGATACATTTTTATTAATATTTTATGGCGCTAACTTACTGACTGTTATATATTACGACGTTAATTATATTAATAGATTCAGAAAAATTAAGTAATGCTATTAGCGTGGACTGATTGTGAGGCAGAAGACTGCATTAAGTAAAGACATAGCGTCAACTCAGCCATTTCAGGGAATTATTTTTTTACTGAATAGCCTGTGAATAATAATATGTGCTTACTCCCGTGGCTATCAATCAAAATAAAATAAATAAATATGAAAATTAGGATAAACTTCAAGAAAATTACCGATCAATGTAGTTTAAGGTGTTTGGCCCTTGTATAGGGGTAATAGTCTACAGTACAGCTGCAAAGTTCGATGGCTGGGGAACAATGTTTTGTTTGTTATTGAAGTAAACAAAATAACTGCAAAAAGTATTTGTTCCTGAAATCAATCGGAAATGTCGACGCTTTAGTACGAAAACATGGTATCTCAGATTTCGGTTGGAAAACATGCTATCTCAAATTAAGCTTGGAAAACATGCTAACTCAGATCTTTAAGTAGAAACATGCTATCTCAGTGTGACTAGAAATTTAAGTTGGCATGTTAAGGAATGTTTATGTTCAGGTACACTGTTTATTTATTTTTTTTACTCAACATTTTTCAATTAATTTTGTTAAGTTACTGTTATAAACGACAAAATTGTTAATTAAAAAAATAGAATAATATTATGCAGTATGCTGCAACACGTACATTACTCGACGTTTTTTGAAATAACAAATTATAAAAAAAATAGTGTATACCCTTAATATATAAAAATGTTTGTTATTACTAAAAAATATTCGTTTTTTGTTTCATACAAGTTTGCTTTGATATAAAAATTAATAGCGCACTCTTACCTGATTTATAGTCACTGCTCTTACTTTTGTTAATAGAGTTAACATAATAGCCAGAATATAAATATAATGTAAGTTGAATGATATGTATACATATATCGATGCGACGGGCGCATATGATTTGCACGTGCACATTTCCGCGGTCCCTCATGCACACATGTTTATCATCAGCAGATTATAAAGTACCGGTAGTAAAAGTGTCGCATACCTGCATTTCATTTCCAAAGTCTATGCAAGGACGCGGCTACCTTTTATTGAGGTGCAGTAAGAACGATTAGGACCCGGAGTTTGGGGCCAAACCTGGTCCACTATATAATTCTTTTTATTGCAGTGTCGTTAAGCATACAAAATTATTTTCAGAATAAATTGTGCATCCCAGATTTTGTGAAAAAGAAAAATAAGTGTATCAAGAGTAGCGACTATAAATCAGATAAGAGTACGCTATTAATTTTAATCAAAAGCAAACTTGTACGAAAAAAGTCGAATAATTTTTAGTAATAATAAACATTTTTATATATTAAGGTATACACTATTTTTTTTATAATTTGTTATTTCACACTTGTTAACTTAACAAAATTAATTGAAAAATGTTGAATAAAACAAATAAAATAAACAGTGTACCTGAACATAAACATTCCTTACTTCTCTAAAAATATATTATATAAGTTTATTATAAATGCACGGTTTCAATCATTCAATGTATCAACTTAAATTTCTAGTCACACTGAAATAGCATGTTTTACCTAAAGATCTGAGTTAGCATGTTTTCCAAACTTAATTTGAGATAGCATGTTTTCCAACCGAAATCTGAGATAGCGTGTTTTCGTACTAAAGCGTCGATGTGTACTATACTACTAAAAAAATCTTTTTCACTATTAAATTGTTAATAGCTTTTATTTCTGATAAAATACGTTGTCAGAAAATTAGCCTGTTATTGTACTCATCATTTAAAGTATTTCTGTGTAGTTATTTCCGAGTTATCAAGGAAATGTCACCAACAGTAACTTTTCGGCCTCTGCCGACTGGACTATAAGTATTTTTATTGTTTTCCTTGGTGTTGTACTGTGTCAGTGTGTTTATCTAGTGTTTTTTTCTTCAAATGGTTTATTATAGATTATAGACTCTTAACCACAACCAAACTTCTTTTTGAATGATTACCTGTTGCGAGGCTACTTCGCTTACATGATATTATATGTGCATTGATATAATTTTAATTTATTAATTACTATAAAAGTCAATATTATAGTTTGTCACTTTGGGTTTGAAACTTCTTAAATATTTCTAATGTTGCCAGAATATCGCGATATTTATGGTCATGGCAAAGAAGCCATTTTTTTGGCACTTATGTACAAAAGGTCGAAAATCGATCTAGTAAAGATATTGAGAAATTCTTCATGACAATGTGCACTGTGGGGTTGCCTATTATTTGGCGTATCTGACGTCACTACTAAAAAAGGTCTGTTGCAGACCCCAAAATCCCGTATTCTAAAGTTATTTTTCCGGACTAGGTTGGGAGAGTTAACTTCCCCGTACTGTTTTTTTATCTACATTTTATACAATACATACTCATAAATACACACAGGCAAACCAGCTCACGTTAAAAATCATTATTTAGTAAGTACATATAACATTTATTCCACATTTATTATAACAATTTGTACAACTATTAAACATTGACTGAACTTTATTACATTAAGTACAGGTCATCACGGCGACATGCAGCGGCTACACCAAATATTAAGGCAACCTAAAAAGGAAAAGGTTTGCGATTTCAGAAAAAATGGTAAATAGTAAAGGCATATTCCCGGAATCAATGCGTATTGGCCTCGGCCAAGTAAGAAAATGAAACTTGTAAAACTGTAAATAAGGTAAGGTAAATAAGTAAAGTAAAAGGCAAACATTCAAAAGTCCTGTGCAATTCATATGATATACCAGATCTGTCCTAGATTTAATTTTTGTCTAGCATCTTCCAGCATTTGACGTGTTTGCATTTAATTATTTTTTACATAATTCCTGAAATCCAGAATGTTGAAGTGAAGCTCAAAAAATAAAAATTCGCAGCGTGCTCTGAACCACTCACATCCAACTTTTTTCATTTTCAAATTAAAAAACTCATCTAAATCACTTTATTCTTTGGCATTTCATTACTTTCATCAGATATTTTCAAATGCTGTTAATTTTATGTCAAAATTCTAAACTTGAATTTGAAAATATAAAAATACTTCAAGACCAACCTCAGTTAAATTTAGAATACAAACTACATGCATACTACTTGATGATTAATTTTACTAAATAATATTCATCAATAATCAATAAGGTACTGCAAATAAATTCTAGTGCATTCATTTTTTATTCTGTTGTTTTAATCATGCGTTCCAGTATTTTCCAGGAATTGTGATATTTTCTCATGTCATGTAGAAGATGAATATTACATCTACATTGTGTTTTCTGTTTTCAGGTAGCTAAAATATATAGGAATAGATAAATATCTCTCAGTACCTTTGTTGATGAAAGGGCAGCCATTGTTTACCGTGAAGACAAAGTAATTTATTAAGTTTTGCAATAAAGATTCCTACATAATTTTCAATGACGTAAATTTCACTTGCGAATCCTTTAAGATTCGGAATTTCACCTCTATTAATTAATTACAACTCGTGCTTAGTTAAAATGTTTAATATTTTGTGAAATGAATACCGGCTGAAGAGCAATAACTTTTAGACTTGCTCAGCCTTTATAAAATTGAAACATTCAAAAATTACTCAAATTTCAATTATCTGGAAGACAATATCATACCTAACTTTTGATCAGAGATGTTATGAACAAAATTGAACACCACTGTTGGGAAATCGGAAGAATTTATCAAAATTGGGGTAATTAGGTAATAGGAAGTCATCACACGAATTCGAAAGACGACTGTATAAGGATAAATAATAACATATCAATTTATGTTAAATCACCAGGATTTAATTTTTTCAAAGGTTTTGATCAAACTAAGTTATGACAAATTTAGAGGCCTACTTTTTGATATATTTTTAACATGTGATTTTTTCTATGGCCTCCTATCATTAAGAAAGGACCTTCAAAAATTAAAAAACATATTAGGCATTTTTTTAAGAAAGAGCATTTTCGATTTGAACACACCTCAAAACCCTAAATACAAAGTTTCATTATTATAGCTTTTACAGAGCGTTCACAAAATAGGTTCAAACTTCGAAATATTTCACTCATTGCAGTGTCCTATATTAACAGTGGAACATATTTTAAAGGTATTTTTTCATAATTTTAATATATTTTTCCATGCAGCTTCATTGATTTCACTCATACAGGGTGCTCACAATAATATAGCCAAATTATATAAGTATATCTTACATTAAATTAGTATTGGGCGAATCCTTAGTTTTGTCTCATCTAAATTACTGTGATTATGTTTATGGCCCTCTACTAACAAATGCTGATAAATTTAAACTGCAAAAAATTCAAAATTGGTGCATGCGTTTTATCACATATATACGCTTTCTTCACCATGTTACTCCTTTTATTAGACAGTTTGGTAAATTAAGAGTCAGTGAAAGACGCTATGTTCATTTTTGTGTTTTTGTAAATAGTATACTGTGTAATATAACTCCTGACTATCTTTATGAGAAGTTGGTTTGACGACATAGTGTACATGATCGCCAGCTTCGTAATTTACATGATTTGCAAATAATGCGTCATCGAACTGAGTATTTTAGATGTTCATTTACCTATTTAGCAGCTATGGTATTAAATAATGTACTGGTGCCTCAAAACTTAACACTCGTAATGCACCTCTGATTAAGAAACGCATTCGTTCATGGAAAACGATAACTCCACAAATGCTGCTGTTTTTTAATTTTAGTTTTTTAGTTTTTGACTTGTATTAATACAGGGTGTTCCTAAATTAGTGTCGCAACGGAAAATTGTAAATTCCTCTTGAAAAAAGAAACATATTTTTCCTCTTCCATTTTTCTCTCCGGGCTTTCGTTTTCGAGATACACGGTGTCAAAACTTTAATTTTTTTTTAGTTTTTCGCCAATATCTTAGGAATCGTTTGAACTACAGGACTGAGCTTTTGTACACACATTACCACTATTAATAGCTACTTTTTCGCACCCTTCTCGAATTCATTGGACGTGCCAGTGGTGGAGATTTTAAGGTATTGTAAGGGTTCCCCCCCCCTAAATTTTACGCCACTGGAAAAATTGACTTTTGACAGCAAATTCTAAAGCGCCAATGAATTTTACATGATAAGAGTTCTCTTGGTTCATGACTCTAAAGTCAACCGTTTTCAAGAAAAATGAATTTTTATGAACAAAAGCAAACATTTTTGCTAACGTTCCATGTCAATACTATCGAAAAGTTGACCGATAGAGGTGAAACAGAAAGAAACATGATTAGAAGATGTAATGCGTGCATTCAAGCCAACGGACGTAATTTTGAACACTCTGTAAATTTTACTAGCGAAATTGATAAAAAAAAAGTTAAAATCCTTTCTGTTGTTAAATTTCGTTAAAATTGTTAATTATTACTACCTATTTTTTGAATTACAAAAGATTTTCGAAACGTTAGCAAAATGTTTGCTTATGTTCATAAAAAGTCATTTTTCTTGAAAACGGTTGACTTTAGAGCAATGAACCAAGAGAACTCTTATTGTGTAAAATTCATTGGCGCTTTAGAATTTGCTGTCAAAAGTCCATTTTTCCAGTGGCGTAAAATTTAGGGGGGGAAAAACCCTTACGATACCTTAAAATCTCCACCATTGGCACGTCCAATGAATTCGAGAAGGGTGCGAAAAAGTAGCTATTAATAGTGGTAATGTGTGTACAAAAGCTCAGTCCTGTAGTTCAAACGATTCCTAAGATATTGGCGAAAAAATAAAAAAAAATGAAAGTTTTGACACCGTGTATCTCGAAAACGAAAGCCCGGAGAGAAAAATGGAAGAGGAAAAAAATGTTTCTTTTTTCAAGAGGAATTTAATTTTTTAATATGCGTGTGTGTATGAGTGTGTGTCTGACTATACTACGTATTTGTATGTGTATTGCACAAGCACGTATGAGTGTTGTGTTTGTATATTTATAAGTTATATTGTTTTTTACACTGTCTAAAAACACTTTATAATCATATTGCTTTTAATATGTGTAGGTTAATTGACTTTCTGAGCTAGGCTAATTATCAGTTATCTGTGTCTAGTCCTTTTGTTGTATATTTCCATGTAACTATGCACAATAAATATTTTTTACCTTTTACCTATCTTTTATTATACAAGAAACGACTTTCACAACAAAATAAAATTTAAATATTACTATTTTCTATTAGTCCACTGTTCAATTCGTCTCCTCTTATTTTTAATAACTTTGCTCAACTAATGTGGTATTATTTGTCGACATGCTTGTCCATTCTATTACATAAACCTTATGGGGTCTTGTTTAATACACTTTATTTTTCAAAGTTCCCCATAAAAAGAAATAAAGAGGCGTCAAGTCTGGAGCTCTTGACGGTCACTCAACCAATGACTTGCTATTACCGCATCATGAATAAGTATTGAAGCATTAGTTCTGTCTTACATGAAGAGGAAGTACATGTACTGAATCCCAGAAATCAATATTTAAAAAATCTCTGCGTTTAGATTAACGTTAAAAAAGAAGGGCCCGCTTATTGGACCATATAAAATCCCACAAAACACATTAATTTTTTAAATTAAGATTGAAGTAATAGAATTAGACCAGCATGTCGGTAAATAACACCACATCAGTTGAGGAGAGTTATTAGAAATAAGAAAGGACGATTTGAACAGTGCATACAAAATGGAGGTACGCTAATATAAAACAGTAATATTTAAATGTTATTTCGTTGAGAAACTCATTTCTGGTACAATAAAAAAAGTATATGATTTGGCTACCCTATTCTGAGCATTCTGTATGAGTGAAATCAATGATACTGCATGGATATACCTACGATTAATAAAATTATGTAGTAATACCTTGAAAATATTTTCCACTGTTATTACAAGACACTCTGCAATGAGTGAAATTTTTCGAAGTTTGCACCTATTTTGTAAACACCCTGTACAAGACATAATAATGAAACTTTGTATTTAGGGTTTTGAGGTGTGATCAAATTGAAAATGCTATCCATTTCTTTCCAAAAAAGTGTCTAATAGATTTTTTAATTTTTGAGGGTCTTTTATTAATGACAGTATGCCGTAGAAAAAAATCACATGTTAAAAAATATAATATCAAAAAGTAGGCCATTTTGAGTGCTATCACATAAAAAAAAGAATGTTGGAAATCGGCCAACGCCATCCTAAATACGGAGGTGTTCCGATTTTAAGTGAAACACACTGTATATACACAAGTTCAAATTTAGGAAAAAACGGAATTAAAATAAAATACGTAAAATACTTAGAAGTTTCGTGATAACATCATCCTTAGAAAGTTATTGTTTGCACTTTGGATACTACTCATATGAAAAAGTTAACAATATGATCACTGAGATATCTAGAAAAATTTCCTTATTCATATACAGGGTGTCCGCAAATTTCACCGACAATCTTTGACTGCATATTCACGACGATAAATAAATATGATCTACGCAATAAAAATTAAATAAAAACTTTTTGGTTTTTGAGTTACAGGACTTCAACTTTTACCGACGCGTTAAAATTTGGCACATTTATTTGGACTGGCGTATTATTTCTTTAAAACTTCAGTAGGCGATGAAAACAAGATGTTGATTGTTATGGTTATCAGGTAATGTCATTATGGACGTATTTCTTTAGGATCTTCATCATATCACACATGCAAATTATGAAAATTTACAACTCTGTTCCTAGCAAAACAAGATTCGTCGATACAAAACAATTTTTGAAGCAAATTATTATCTTCTGCGAAGCCTTTCACCAACCAGTGGCAAAATTGTAAAAGTGCGTTGGGATCTAATATTTCAAGTTCTTGAGCAGCGGTACTATTCTACTAATTGACTACAACAGGGACTATATATGCAGTAGGCTATAGATGTAGTCCTTAAGTTAAAGTCAGATGGAATTCTGTTATTGTGAAGTATAGCCCGACTATATTTATAATCGGCTATAACGAAGAACTATAACCACTAGCCTCTAATCAGGGACCTTTTTAAGATTAACTACAGAAGTAGTTAGTAAATTTTTAGGCTCAATTTGTCTCTTTTGTCTTGTAGGCATAGATCTACTAAATTATAGGTCTATGTTTGTAGGAAATTGACAGTTAAGGTTATGTCGGTTGATTAATATAATCTAACATTTTTCATTTGTGGAATATCAATATCCAATATCAATTACTTATCTGTATTTTTGGAGGTATGGGTGACGAAAAGTAAGTTTTTTAAATTATTTTCTTACCTAATTGAAATGTAAATCTCATTAAAACTTTTATTTTAGTATCAAGCAAAAGCGAATTAGAACTGCTGATAAACAACTGCAATATTTAATAGACTATATGCAGACACATAAGGAGTTTGCTTTATGTAAATTTCAGGGGGTACAAGGGAAACAATCACTGAATGGCCAGTGGAAAACATTGTCAAATATTTTAAACGAAATGGGACCGACCAAATCTGTTGAGCAGTGGAAAAAGGTTAGTAAAGTTGTTCCTTCAGGGATCTTACTTATGTAATAGTGCATGTAACTATTTTTAATGGTTTTAATTCTATTTGTACACATTTTTTATAGATTTCATAATTATTTTTCTAATAGGTATGGAAAAATCAAAAAATAATTACTAGAAAAAGAGGCCGAGACATAAAAACAGCNAGAAACTGTTTTTTCAAGTTTTGTAAACATTAGTTTTACATACATTTAAATGTCTTGATACACTACAGACACTTCATAATTTGCATAAGTGATAAGAATCCTAAAGAAACAAAACAATAATGACATTATCTGACAGCCACAGCAATCAACATCTTGTTTTCATTGCCTACTGAACTCAAAGTTTTAAATTCGTGAGACTGCTACGCAAACCGAAATATACAGACCTGCAAATAATGCCATTTTTTCTCAAGAATGGCTTTCTGTAGGCGATTTTCCCAAGAGACAATATTTTTTTTTAAATAAAACGACTTTCTCAATGTTGCTATCCGTTAAACAAAAATACGACCTGTGTAAAAGTTTTGACCCCTAAAAGGGGGAGGTAACCGGAGAAAACTATCACTCAGTATATCGATTTGATTAAAGCTTTAAGAAATGATACACCATAATAGTCCAAATAAATATGCCAAATTTTAACGCGATCGGTAAATGGGTTATGAAGTTATTAATTAAATTAGTTTTATTTATGACAACTTTGAAGGCCTGTAACTCAAAAACCAAAAAGTTCTTATTTCTTTTTTTTTCGTAGATCGTATTTATTTATCGCCGTGAATATACAGTCAAGCGTTGTCGGTGAAATTTGCGGACACCCTGTATATAATCCGATTATGTTGCCAATTATAGGACTTGTTGAATTACGTAAGATTTGCAAATAATGTTATCCTAGTAAAGAATAAATAATATACAGCAAATTCAAACCCAGACTCTCGTAGGATCGAGCTGGTATTGGTTGGAGATTGATGAATCTCTAGGAATGCGCCTACGCTTGATTAACGATTTACCAACTTGCTGAGATTTTTGTAATTTTTAGTTTCATTTATCTTTAGGAGCTATTCAGCACTATACCTATTTCAGTTCGAGAGTCACAATACTCTCTCCTCCAGAAACATTGAAATTTGTGATTAATTTTCTGGCTGGCGTTTGCTCTGTTCATTGGCCCATGGTGTTCCGTTGCATGACATTATAGTTACCTATCTAAAGTCTCCATTCTCGTTGATTCAGGTGATAATACTGCAGATGAGAACGAAGAATGAATATGAAAATGATTAAATAATGGTGTTTTTGCTTTTTTTCATATAAATACAAATTTGTTCCAAATATATTTCATTTTATCAAAACCTTCTATCTTCTTCTTGAATTAAGAGTAGTACGATTTCGTTTGAACTAGGAGGCCCGTTGACCATATATGGACCTCACTCACGTTTGACAATTCCTTAAATATATAGCCTGGACATACCAGATAATCATAAAATAATTGATGTTAGAGGTGTATGAAGTGAAAAACGCTTAGTTTTCGAGTTATAGTTAAAAATCTGAAAAAAGTGCCGAAAATTTGAGGTTTTTTGCAATTTTCCTTGTGAAGCCGAAACTTGGCGAGGTGGAAAACCTCAGATTC
Organism: Anoplophora glabripennis; assembly: GCF_000390285.2. Taxonomy (NCBI): domain Eukaryota; kingdom Metazoa; phylum Arthropoda; class Insecta; order Coleoptera; family Cerambycidae; genus Anoplophora; species Anoplophora glabripennis. Next base: position 56,152 of record NW_019416808.1, read on the forward strand.
GGATTCAGCACCCCAAAAACATATAGAACTGGAGAGAAAAAACTTCTACATTTTTTTCCTGGAAAAAACTGTTTCCCATGTATGTACATGGTAATCAATATACAACGGGACCTCGGAAATCATCGTTTTTGTAGCTCGTCTTGGAAAAGGTTGTCTTCATCTTCTTTGATGCATTGTTTCCTTAAGATGTCGCTTATCTGGTCAGTACATTCTTGTATATAGAGCAAATAAGTCGTCGCCAAGTTAACCTCTTTTCCCTGTTCTTAGGTTTTCTTCTTCTTCAACACTGCTTCCTCCATAAGCAGATCAAAGCAGTACTTAAGCCAAGTACTCCAGCTCATATGTCTCTTAAAATTCTGGCGCTAGATCTACGAACTAATGCATTTCCTCAATTTATTGGACTCCAGAATTATCAAATATTGCAAATTGAAGAAAGTCCTAATCTGTAAACATGATTTCCCTACTTTCTCCTCAAATGCAATAAGATGCAGGGATACAGCAACTGCAACCTATAAACTTTTTAACACGCAAAATATACCGCGAGTTTCATAGCATCAAAGTAACTTTATTATTCAAGGAGTTAACCAGAGTAAAGCGGTTTAATTTACAAACTTAGATTGTTTCAAGTTTTTCCCCAGTCCTTAATGCACTTAACTTATACGGCTTTATATGCGGATGTGCCGTTTCTGTTACTACGGAATGTATGCATAAAACTTCCTATGCAGGTGCAATCCGACAAAACAGACACATAAAACTTGTAAATCAGATGATGGCAACGGCAATATCCCATACTAAGAAAAGAGTCTTCTAATTTCTATAAAAATATAAAATGTAAATAGATTATTACATTTTCATGGCGCGAAGTTTCACTAGAAGTAACTTTTAGCTCCCAAATATTCTTTTAAGGCTGGCGTTTTATACACAAGAAATCGCGCTTTTTTAAGACTATGATAGAACATGAAAATCCATCCAAAGTGTAAAAGGAAATACAAGGATTCTTCTAATTTTTTGCAGTGATCGAAATCTTATAGATATATTAGTCAGCTCTCCACAATATTAAAGCTGTATGAAAAGTTGTTATTGGAACAACTGAAACCTACCCTTAGACATCTAATACGTTAAGTGCAGATAATTACTTTCAAAATAAGGGAATTATTAGAAGCCAAACGTTATCGCTCAAGTTGACATACAGGATTACTACTTGTATAAATTAAAAATCAAATTCCTCAATAATCTGTACACCGTACTAAAATAATGCCAGCAAAACAGATATTTGCTAGCGAGACTTACAGAATAACAAATAATATCTATAGATAAAATAAGGAATTCCTCAAGGTAGTGCAGTGCGACCTGCACTGTCCTTGATTTATGGAGCTGGTGCAGTCACATTTATAGGCGACAGACCACCTAAATAAAAATCAAATATGGTTCAAAAGTACCAAAAACTAACATACGCGAGCCAGCATATGTGACTTTCACACTTAATGAAAAGAAAACTTACCTTACCATGCAACTGAACAATCAGACTCTACCCAAGAAGGAAGAAAACAAATATATAAGAATAAATCTAGATCGCAGACTTGCCTGACAAAAACCACGACTCACAGGTAGAAAGTCGCAGCTGCGCTGGAAAATGCTACTCTATATCCATCTCAAAGTACTAGTCTACATATCCATATTAATATCCGCATGGACACATGGAATAGAATTATGGATACCAACTACCAGTTTCATATTCAGATGTTTCAACTATTCCAGTCCAAAGTTCTACAAATAATCACAAATGGTTTATCCCGAATGAAGTTATTAGTCGCAACCTCAATGTTATGAATGTAAAGTAAAAAGTATAGTGCGAATATTTCCAAGGATTGAGTGCCTATCCCAACAGATCGCTGACTTAACTTTATAGAAGACTTATTTGGAACCATAAACTAAAACGTATTGATCCGAAAGTTATGTTTAAAACGAGAAAGTCTACATATCACCTTATATCCATTAATTCATGTTTGCACTAGGACATATTGTAATAAGGAGGTTATTCTTGGGTCCATATTCTTATTTGGAAAATTCTCCATGACTTTTTATTATATCCCTACCATATCCAACGGGTTCAAGCTCTACTACCTCGCGACTTTCCATTACGGATAAACTTTTGCCAATGGTTTCTTCATAAAGTGAATGACAATCCATTATTTGACACTGAAATTTTATTCACCGATGAAGCCAACTTTTCCAGAAACGCCATCCAAAACTTCCACAACAATCACATTAGGGCTGAAGAAAACCCACATGCAATCTTGGAATCCCGTCACCAGGAGTAGTTTTCCGTTAACGTGTGGGTTGGAATATGCGGTGATTATTTAATTGACCCTATTTTCTTCATGACAGGTTAAATGGACATAATTACCGGCTTTTTCTCTAAAAAGAATTGCCAGGTTTGAAGGAGGTTGTTCCCATTTCAGTAAGAAATCGACTATGGTTTATCCACGACGGAGCACCAGCGCACTTCAGTGCTCTGGAGCGCGAATATTTAAACCAAAATTACAATAATCGCTGGATAGATCGCGGCGGACCACACTCATGGCCACCTAAGTCCCCGAACCTCAATGCTTTAGATTACTTCCTATGGGGTCATCTCAAAACATTGGTTTACAGCACACCAATTCATACTGAAGAGCAGTTGAGAAATCGCATCATAGTTTGTTGCGGAACTATTAGAACCACTCCCGGCATTTTCCAAAGAGTACGTGAGTCCATGAGAAAAATAGCAGAGGCATGTATATTTGCAGGAGGTGGACATTTCTAACATCTCAAAAATGATTTTTAATTTAAGAAAAAGCAGTGGCGTAACATATTTTTCTTCAAATATATTTAATACAAAACTTGTAACAGTTTCATTTTAGGTTGTTAGAGGTGAGAGTTCAAAATACTGTTAACCTGAACCATTGTCATGAATTGTATAAATTCTGTCATTTTCTATGCTCTGTGTCAAGGTAAGGTTAGCAGGTTAGCCAAAGGAAAAATTCCCCTAAAGTACTGAGCTAAAGAAATTTTTGAAATAAAAAAACCTTTTTTTTATATACTCCTGGCCATGCTTGGGCCTCGCGCAAATTTTGCGGATCTTTAAAGATTATTTATTGGGCAAAATTAGAGTTTTGGCAATTTTCGCAACAGAGATAGTTGGATCTAAGTGCCCATAAAAGATAATTTTAAATATTTCACTTTTAAGGCCGACCTACAACAAAGGTACGTACCTACTTTAGGTTAGGAAAAACATGTGCTTGAGCTTTACAACTCGCTTTATTAATTTAGTACACACAAGTAGACATTTGTAGCATTTACTTTTCCTTTTAGGCCTTTTTTTCTTGTGTCTTCTCTATCCTGCTTTTCTTCCTTCACAAACCGACTTAAAAGCTATCGCAGCCTTCTTGCCACACTACCAACCCGCTTCACTACTGCTTGCTGCATGGTACGCATGACAAAAGTGCGAGTATTTTGTGCTGGCCATACACTTTGCTGCACGCCACTTTGCACCCTGCACCCTCCCAGGCCTAGTGATTGGTGAATGTACCGCTTGACTCTCCGTTTCACCCAGATAGAACTTTATCGCTCCAGAGGAATTCGACCTGTGCAACTGTGCTACACACCACTCTCACAGATAAGACTAGCTATAAGATTTAGCATGTTAGAATGTAGTTTTAAGATCTGCTTATGTTTGTTTTGTTTGTATACCTTCGTCAAGAGCCTCACTCTTGTGGTATAAATTGGCTTAGGGTGCCACACTTCTTTAGAGTTATATACAACCCAACAAGGCATTCCTAAAACAACTTAGATTATAAGTAACCTTTCAGAGGTCATTACTTGTTATATGTTATATTCAACAAATCGTGGGGGTTACCTGTGTAAGCCTGTAGTACAGCGCTGTAGTAAAGGTACCATTCGGTTGGTTATTTACCCGATATTCCATTGTATACTCTATAATACTTTTATCTGGTTTGTTGGGTAATTTGCGTTATGCAATATAACATAACCCAAATTTGACGCTTTTGACAGTCAACCATAGAACAACAAATAGTAGATTTCATTCTCGCAGTTAACCTACTCGGCCATCGGCCACAAAACACGGTTGACTCGGCGGTCAGTCATCAGCCAGTGAACACTGAACAGTAACATTTACCCGCTAGGCATCAGGTGCGTTCCACTGGTGCAGGAAGTGAACCGATCACTTGTCATACCCTGACAATTATAATATTTTATAGTAATATACACCTGGTTCAGAAGTATTTGGTATCATTTTTAGCGGACCTGCCTTTTTCCCCTTTTTTTTTGTATAGTAACAACGAAGGCACTGTGGCGAATAAAATCCACCATCTTATAGGGTAGAAGTAACATCCGGGGTTGCAAAAACGGGTGGCGCCTTTAAAATTTTTGATTTTATGCTTTTTACCCAGCCCGTCTCCACTGAAGCTAGCTGCCAACCCCTATTGTGGATATTATCCGTCCCCTTCGTCCACTAGAGCCACCCAAAATTTTGGAACTACCCCCAGTTTTGTGGCGATTTCCCCAAACACCACAAACTTGTACAGACGCCACTGGCAAAAATAATAAAATTTTTTGTACATCATAAAATGCATCTCGATTAATAGAAGGCGTGCACCAAATTTGAAAAAATATCTAGGGTTATACCAGTTATCATAAAAAAATGTTTTTTCATAAAACTTTAGCACCCGTTCAAAGCGTTCAAAAGTTTAGACTTTTAGGACATATGTTCATATGGACCCAAGAATAACCTCCTTAAATATTAGCACATTATTAAGAAATACTACCCTGTACCCATTATTATAGAAGAATTAATTACTAAAAACCAGAATCAACAAATGATGTCTTAAGACACCTAAGACCCTTCTTCCAGTGTATCCGTTTGCCGAGAACTTTTCCAATCTTAGGCGAACAGACGATCGGGCGACAAGGCGGATAGCAACGGGTGGACGTGACACATTAACACGTTACGGGGGGATTGGAGCCGAGAGAGGTGGCACAGACTGTCCGCCATTCCGCCAGCTGGTTTATTGCTAAGACCGAGATCAATGAGTTTTTCGTGAGAGAAATGGCTAAAAAATTAATGCGGACCACGTCTGCGAAATTTTACACAAACAGCTTCCACCGGGAGAAGCGGATCGGTGGAATAATTGCGAGGCAATTAAGTGGAAAATTTAAATTTCATACCAGCCTAGCGATACAGTTCCTTTATGGAATGCAAATATTTTTAGATTGATTAAAATTTAAAAGCTGTCGGAAGTAACTAATGTTTTTCTTCTATGCACTTTCAATACTTCCATTCCATTACTACCTGGATAACGACGCCCTTGCACACACAGTATTGCCAGTCTATAAATGCAAATGACAGAAGTTGATGTGAGCATTGTTGTTAGTTATTTAATAATTTCTGTGACTACTACAATACAATGAGTCTCATGCAAATAATTTTATTATATGTTTATACTTATACAGACTGTTACAAATTCGCTTCTCACTACAGGGATCTCGGAAACGGTAAGAGCTACGAAGCTTAAATGGGGGGCAAACGCAATCTAAAAAAATCAAGGCTAACATGATTAGTTTTCGAAATATTTGAAAAAAACGACTTTACATATAAACATTTGATTATGCCATTCGATAAAGAGCAAAAAGTGGCTATGAGAAAATGTTCTTTTTTCAATATCTCCTCAAACAAGGCTGAAATTAAACAAAAACGGATTTCCAGAATTTCGTTTTTTTTCAAATATTTCGAAAACTAATCATGTTAGCCTTGATTTTTTGACGCATAATGTTGGTCCCCTGATTACGCAACATTGTCCCCATTTAAGCTACTTCGTACCTCTTACCGTTTCCGATATCCCTGTAGTCAGAAGCGAATTTGTAACAGCCTGCATGTATTAAGCACAGCCTTCAATAACTATTGACTACTGTTTTGAAGTATTTACTTCATACTTAAAAGAAGTAGCTTTAAATTTATTACCAAACAAATGTAGGGAAAGTACGAACTCGCTTACAAACGTATCGAAAAAATACGATCTCCCGTTCCCAAAAAGCTATGATTGCATTCTTTTCGGATTTATCTACAAAGTTGCAGGCTTTTTAGGTTGCCTTAATATATGGTGTTGCCGGTGCATGTCGCCGTGATGAACTGTATCAATTACATTTGAATGATATATATGATTTGGGATTAAAGCTTTTGATTCAAACGCAGGATAATAAAACGGAAAAACCGAGATCATTTGTGATAAACGAAACATATATGCCACTGTATAGAAAATATGTTGCTACTTTTTCGTTAAATATTGAAATGAGAGAGTAGTAGGAATACATAAACTTGGTAAAATGCCTCAAATTATAGTAAAATTTTTAAATTTGCCAAATACGTTGTTCCCTTCTCAGTTGTTTGAGGTTAATTTTATTTATTTATTTTTCATTTATTATTGATTATTATTATTAGTTAATAATGGTCGTGGGTTGGATATTTTGTTGTCCTATTTTATAATATTATTTAAGTTGTTATGATTAGTAAACCATGGGCACCAGTCGAATAAATCGACGAGGGGAAAGATAAACAAAATAATTATAATAGTTCTAAATATAATTTTAATGTAAAAATTAGTTGGGATTATATAATACAATAGAAATATGTTATATTAAATAGTACATATAAAATTTTAGAAAATTTAATTAATTGAAAGGGCCGTCCTTTTCGGTAAGTATAAATTTTGTTTTTGTTATTTTTATAAATAGCTGTTTATAAATGTAAATATGTATAAATATGAAAATATATAGTTAAAGTTGTTATGTTCAGGTTTATGTACAATTACAGGAAAGTATTAACATATAAACGTGCAAACTTGCAAAAAAACAAACAAACTTACAGACTAAAATGACTAGAATATTTTAAAAGCGAAGGTACATTTATAAACGTTCTTCACGTGCTCTTATGGCTTATAAGATTTAAATTTTAGGTGATCCTTTGCTGGAGAAGACAGTGATACTGCTCAGTATAGTCTGGGTGGAACCCAGGAGGTAAAAGAAGAAAATGTACTCACTCATTCACAGGGATTTGGTACCTTACAAGGACATCGTCAGTAGTACATTTATAAGAAAATGGCTGTTCTCTGATATGGCTTCAGAATTAGTGCCATTTACTCTCTAAGTTTTATATTACAGAGGCAAATATTATCATCTTTAGTGTGGCTGATGGTGTCCGGCTACTAAATCTTCGCCAAAGCAAAAGCAGTGATAGCAATTTGTTTTTTGTTTCTTTTCTCGATATAATTAAAAACCACAATATATATAGTTTTGTCTTATTTGATCTAAATGGAAATGTTATAAACATGTTATTCAAATCAAAGTTAGATATGAATATCTATTAAATATAATGTATTATTGTTATTATCTTAGATCTTATAAGGCTTCACACTAACGGCCAACTTCTCACTGCGAATCGTCTGTGTCTTTATTTTGCGCGATTCTTTTTCTACTTACAAAAACTTATCGCTATATGCTAGGAAATATTGTTAGCATTCGAATTGAACGCTGAAATTTTATTAGGATAATAATGAAACTAAATCTCGGGAAATATCAATAGCCCACACAAAAAAAACATAACATATTTAGCCTCTTGTGCAGCTTATTTATGAGTACATTATAAATAATACAAAGCGAACCATTTGAGAGTGCTACAACATACAAATACACAGGACCTTGTTTTGGTTAATGCTGAGGCAGATTTAATTGCATTGAAAGGACATGGAGGATGGAAATCTTCAAATTTGCCGAAGGATATATAGAGGAATATTTTACAAATAAGCTAGATATTGCTAGATATAGAGGGGGATGTGACAAAGAGAAATTTGCTAATTGTTTTTATATTGTCGAAGAATAATTTCGAGTAAAATTCAGGCAAAGTTTAATAGTTCTACAAACTGCAATATTAACTATAAATAATATTAATAAATAGGTATAATAAACGTTTAATATGTGGAATACGTTCCATAAATGTTATGTTTACTAAGTAATGCCTTTTCCATGTCATGTCATGGTTTGCCTGCGAGTATTTATGAGTATTTACAGTAAAAAAAATATAGAAAAAGAACTTACACAGCCTAGGAAAAGTTAATTGTCCCGTAGTGTTCACTAATTCTTGCTTAGCAGCGAACTAAAATACTACACTACATTTCCACGCAATTTCAGTAAAAATAAAAGGTATAAGTAATACATACAAGTATTAATATTGTATGAAGTGTAACAAATTTAGAAACAGATTCACTACTAAAATAATACTTAGCAACCAATATACGTAATTATGCACTAATGTATTTACAAGATATTGCTTTTCGAGTGTATATGAACTGATTTCATTAGTTTTAAACTTAATATTAAAGTACATTTGTATGTACCTGCTTATTATATGTATTCGTATATTATGGTAATATGGATGTCTAGCACCTTTTCAAAACACCAATATGAAAGTTTAAACCAGTAACTTGGAATAATTTAGGCAAATCAGAAACCGCAATATAAACATTTCAGTTTAAATTAGGAATACCCTGTCAATCTGAGAAACATTAGTTGATGCTTACTATGGTCAAATAGAAACTGTAATTATAATCAAGTGAATTAATATTACAAAGCCACATTGTGATTATATTTTGTCTATTCGTTTATTATTTTTAAAAAATTATTGGACTTGAGAATTACTAGATGTAATAAATCAATTTTTATTCGCCCCTTATCTTCTGTATATTTTCCTTTTGCAAATCTATTTTAATAAAGTTTTAAGTCTACAAACTATAAAAAATTACAGTATAAATACAAACTTATTGACGAGTGAAATTATTTTGATGATGAATTTTGAATGAACTTAAATTTTAACAAAGAAATGAGCTAATCAATACAATTGTTAGTCAGATAAATTAAACTATGTGGGGAATGGGAACACACTATGTAAAAATCATTCAGTTCGTTATTAATATTACGCATTTCTAAACTATGTATAATACATGGTGTCCCAGACTAACGTGTACAGCGGAAAATAGGCAGATTTAGGCTAATTCACCTATAACCGAAATCACTAGATAGCATTATTATTGGTCTTGTTATTCTACCCAATAGACTTAATTTGGAATTTTATTTGGAATTTTTTGCAAAATCCGAGTTATTGTCATTATTACGCAGAGCTAACATAATATGGTTTATGGATGATAGCGTTCTACCACATTTCACCGTAAATGTCCGGCAGTATCTGAACCAAAGAATCCCTCGTCGAGGGGATAATGTTCTTGTTAACTGGTCTGTGCGTTCACCAGACTTAACACCTTGCGACTATTATCTTCGAAGCTCTCTGAAAACAACAGACATCTAACACTAAAGAAGAGTTTTGGAGTCATATCCTAAGTAAATGCCATAAACGTTTTAAAAAATAGCCCCTAAGAACTGTGAAGGGTGTCTTTTAACTTTCTTCGCCGAATTAACCTCTATTGTAGAAACAAGGGTGGTCATTTTGAACAGTTTTTATAATAAGTTGTACTAAATTTAATAACATCAACTTTGTTACTTTTATCTTCAACAGTTTTTATTGTATTTGATTGTATTTACGAATTATTTCAATAAAATTAGGCACGTTGTAAATGACTTTAATTCGTTATGTGTGTGTATCCAAATCGAAAGATGAAGGAACATGTGGTATATCTTATCGTAGTAAACACACATTAAAAATTGGCAGGTATATTGATCAAACTGAAATTACAGTCAACCTACAAAATCAGTGACTACTAGCACTTTGTTAAGTATTGTAATATGGGCGGCAAGATAATATAGACATTTACAAAATATATTTTTGAACCCAAACCGCTCATTTAATCAAAATTCGACAAGAGGTCCAAAAACTTTCGAATCCTTCAAGTAAAAAATAGTTGTCATTATTACCCGAAAGAGGAAAATGTTATGAACGGATATTATCACCATACATCAATTTTGTGGAGTTGTAAGTTTTAAAGTACACTCTGTATAAGTCCACACCCCAAAAATAATCAAAATTGAGTAATACGTATTCGAGTTATATACAATATTCAAAAAAATTTCACTTTGGGAGCGGGCAAACGAAGCTATTTCAGATATAGGTGAATTAGTCTAAATCTGCCTATTTTGAGTCCACGATCTTCCGTTGTACACGTTCCGTTATTTTGGAACACCCTGCATATGTACATGTATTTTTTTCATAAATACAAATAACCATTATTTAGGTCACATGTTTTTACTCTTTATTAAGATATTAAGATATTTCAAACAAATCCTATCAAATAAAGCAGTCAACATACTTAGATACCAGAAATCTAGGTATGCAAAAGACATCCAACCTCACAGACAATACTCTAAGTGCTGGTACGGCGGGAAACAACTAGGTACCTACTTTATGGGTTACACGCCTCACTATGTATCATTATTTTTTGTTTGTACAAAAATCAAATATCTTGACTCAGAGAGTAGATAAAAATATGAGCCTGGTTGCAAATGGAAGCTGAATGGATGTAGAATATGGGAAAAATATGACTGAGACGATTTTTTTTCTATATGACCTTCAAATGACTAGGCAAAGTCTATGCAACCCAAAAATTTTATGGATTTTTCTAATTATATCGGTCCTAATTTTCTTAAAATTTATTCCAATGCACACCATTTTGCACAATTTGACACGGCAATTCCAAATCTGGCGTCAAAAATTTTCTATCATTTTTCTAACGCTAGCAAAGTCTCTCCAAAGTCGGTATTATTTCCAAGCTTTTTGACACTGTTAAGCAAGAAAATTATTCACAAATTAAAAATTAATTATCAACCTGGGTTTCTGTTTTTTATTTTACAAATAAATGTCAAATAAACACACTGTAGAAGGTAAGCAGTGACTTATAGATAAATTTTAAGAGAATTAGGACCGATATAATTCGAAAAATCCATAAAATTTTTGGGTTGCATAGACTTTGCCTAGTCATTCGAAGGTCACATAGAAAATCGCCACAGTCATATTTTTCCCATATTCTACATCCATTCAGCTTCCATTTGCACCCAGGCTCATATTTTTATCTACTCTCTGAGTCAAGATATTTGATTTTTGTACAAACAAACAAAAATTATACATAATGCGCCCGCCCCAACTATTATTTGATTACGCCACGCTAATACTCATTAAACAGTTGGTAAAAAATAATTATTCAAAATAAAATCTAAAATTGAAAAATTTAAATAATTATTAATAGAGAAACATATACCTGATATGTTTACATTCTCAAATAATGCATCCTATATTCTTGCTTGATTATGTTTGATTATTATGTAGAAATAGATACCGAAACACAGTTTGGACAACAAATACGTTTACTTAGTTGTAATTAAGACTAAAAATTTACTCCGTCCTTTTTTACGTTTCGAAAATCCACTGTTTTCGTCTTATGAACTTTTTTTGACTTTTTAATAGCTTTGACAGTTTAAATTTCTTTGTTTTTGTCTTATTCCATAGCTAGAAATATCATAATATGATGTTTTTTCTATTATTACTTACTTCATTTTTTAGAATTTGCGGCCAGCAAGGATTCCAGTTCACACAACAATTTGACACATATTTCACCATTCAACAAAAAAGACAAAAAAAAAGCAAATTTAAATTATCAAAGCTATTAAAACGAAAAGTCAAAAAAAGCTCAGAGAATGAAAACAGTTGATTATCGAAATGTTAAAGACCTTTTTAAAGTGTGCAATATTAAGTGTGGTATAATGTGTTTTGTATTTGTCTACTCTTTTTACTTTATTAAATTTTATTCACAAGTGACAAAATGCCCAAAAAATAACGAAAAAGTCTAGAACTATGCTACAAATATACATATAACCTCAGACAATATACAGGGTATCCCAGTGTCCGCGTACAAAAATTTATCAGGGGTAGACCAGACCAAAATAACATTAAAATTCTCATAAAACATTTTTCTGCGATGCACTCTCACTGAGTTACAGGATGTTGTTTAGAAAAAAATAATAACAACTACATGCTGCTTATTTCTTGTTCTCAAGGTTATGTCTTCATAACTTTTGCATATTCTAGTTTTATGTAATTTGATTAAGGTTTCCTGAATCTACAATCGATTCTCATTAAAAAATGTGCGCTTGTTTCATAGCTCAAGTTGTTTACAAGCGTACACGCCAATTAATTACGGTACTCGAAGTTACGAGACATTAATTTTACAAACAAGATATTAAGTTTTATCAAATTTTCCAACAACGAATATATTTGTCTACGGTTTCTGTCATGGAAATTAATTGGTGGCTTCACGAAAGTATCTATGCAGGTTTCCAAACAGAAGGCAACCTTCACAGCATGTTTCCCAAAGAATCCGTGAGACCGGGAGTGTTAAAATTGGAAATACCAGAATAAGAGGTAATTTGGAAGATGCAAGCATTTTATAAGAAAATGTAATAAGCTGCTGTTGTTGATGATCCTTTCATCAGTGTCCAAAGAATATTAACGCAATTAGGTATTCCACGTAGCAGCGTCTGGAGAATTTTAAACCCAGAAGAACTGCACCCATATCACCTACATAAAGTACAAACTTTGCATCCTGGTGATTCCGAAAAAAGGATACAATTTCGCAGGTGGTTTTTAGAAAATATAGATAATGACTAAAATTTTCCTCAAAAGATATTGCATATCTTTACGAGAAATGCTATAAATAATTTAAAAAATTTTCATGTTTGTTCTATTGAAAATCAGCATGTGATATAACCCACCCCGTTTCAAAGAAGATTCTCCATAAATGTATGGGGAGGAATCTTCAATGAAGTCATTCTGCCTCCCCAAATTATTGTAGACCGTCTGAATTCAGAGAGATACACGGATTTTTTAGAAAATATTGTTGATGGCGTACTAGATGACGTTCCCTTATCGAAATCAAATGTACTACCAACAAGATGAAGCACCTACTTGTAACGGAAAACAGGCATCTGCGTGGCTCGATTCACATTTTCCAGAACGCTGCGAATTGGGAAAAATGGACCTATTATGTGGCCTCTCAGGTTCTCTGATCTCAATCCGCTTTTTTACTGAGGTTATATGAAGCAACTGGTGTATGCCCAGTAACACGAGACATGATTTACTTAAAATTAATACAGCCGCCGAACAAATTCAAGCTACCATTGATTTGCGAAATGTTTACAATTCCTTGGTCAAACGATGTTGGGCATGCATTGAAGTAAATGGACAGCATTTCGAGCATTTATTGAAACAATAGTTCTCTATTTTTATTTTTAATATTATCATTTTGCTAACATAATTTCATTTCTGTTACACAATTTTCAATTGGATTTTTAGTTCCCCTATATTATACGTAACCAAATATTAATAATTCATAGAATGATAATAATGGTACCTACTAGATAACAAGAAATAAAATATTTACATGTATTTTTCTACAAACTAATGCAGTCGATAATTTAAACCTAATTTATTCGAAAACGGTTCATTTTTGAGTTATGAAACAAGGGCCCATTTATTGTTCAGAATCGATTGCAGATTCAGGAAAACGTAATCAAATTACATAAAACTAGAATATGCAGAAGTTATGAAGACATAACCTTGGCATAAAGTTGGCCTAGGCCGCCCTTGGCGTCAGATCGAAATTAGCACCATGTAGTTTTAATTACCTTTAATAGATGATGTGCACATCATCCAAAAATTACTTAAATCTCTGAAAGGGTTTTTGAGTTATTGCGGAATGTTGTTATTATTTTTTTCTGTAACTCAGTGCATCGCAGAAAAATATTTTATAAGAATTTTAAGCTTATTCTGGTCTGGTCTACCCCCTGCTAAATTTTTGTACGCTGACACTGGGACATCCTGTACATCTTTAGTACATAAACTGTGTATACAAGTTTATTAGTAAAATTTAAACTATCAAAGAAGACCTTATTCTAAGAGAAAAATTGATGAAAAAACATACGTATAGCTAACGATTCATTTTCGAGACATGTTGAAATAAAAAAAAATATATATGTATTTTATTTCATCCCTCTGTGAAGTGTTGAACTAACTTTTTTCTTAGAATGAAGTCTTCTATGGACTGTTAAACTTCGATTACAAAACTAGACTCATCTTATTCATGTTCCATTTCCACTACTCTGTGATTATCTGCTTTTCTTAGAAACTGATAAATACAGTCTTCATAAATGATTATAAGCCACGTTTACTAAAAATCCCAAAATCTTGTCATCTCCAATATTAATGATTCGTTTACAATGAACAATGACAAACCGTTACGTCTACGCTCGAGGCAATGCGATCGCTGAATGATTGAATAAAATCTCTGAAAGAGTTTCACCAATCACCAACCGGTGATGTAATCTTGATCTTACTGTTTTAATAATTTTTAATTTTACTGGTCATATGACTTGTAACCATTTATGAAAGCTTTGCATAAGCGATTAATAATGTTAAAATTTTTAAGCTAATATAAAATTAATTATAATAAATGGTTCAAATTTCACAACAAATGTAGTCATCATTCGATATAAANTTTTGAATGAACTTAAACTTTAACAAAGAAATGAGCTAATCAATACAATTGTTAGTCAGATAAATTAAACTATGTGGGGAATGAGAACACACTATGTAAAAATCATTCAGTTCGTTATTAATATTACGCATTTCTAAACTATGTATAATACAGGGTGTCCCAGACTAACGTGTACAGCGGAGAATAGGCAGATTTAGGATAATACACCTATAACCGAAATCACTAGATAGCATTATTATTGGTCTTGTTATTCTACCCAATAGACTAAATTTGGAATTTTATTTGGAATTTTTGCAAAATCTGAGTTATTGGAAGATGTGTCATTATTACGCAGAGCTAACATATGGTTTATGCATGATAGCGTTCTACTACATTTCACTGTAAATGTCCGGCAGTATCTGAATGTACTACCAACAAGATGAAGCACCTACTTGTAACGGAAAACAAGTATCTGCGTGGCTCGATTCACATTTTCCAGAACGCTGCGGATTGGGAAAAATGGACCTATTATGTGGCCTCTCAGGTTCTCTGATCTCAATCCGCTTTTTTACTGAGGTCATATGAAGCAACTGGTGTATGCCCAGTAACACGAGACACGATTTACTTAAAATTAATGCAGCCGCCGAACAAATTCAAGCTACCATTGATTTGCGAAATGTTTACAATTCCTTGGTCAAACGATGTTGGGCATGCACTGAAGTAAATGGACAGCATTTCGAGCATTTATTGAAACAATTGTTCTCTATTTTTATTTTTAATATTATCACTTTGCTAACATAATTTCAGTTCTGTTACACAATTTTCAATTTGATTTTTAGTTCCCCTATATTATACGTAACCAAATATTAATAATTCATAGAATGATAATAATGACAAGTACCTACTAGATAACAAGAAATAAAATCTTTACATGTATTTTTCTACAAACTAATGCAGTCGATACTTTAAACCTAATTTATTCGAAAACGGTTCATTTTTGAGTTATGAAACAAGGGCCCATTTATTGTTCAGAATTGATTGCAGATTCAGGAAAACGTAATCAAATTACATAAAACTAGGATATGCAAAAGTTATGAAGACATAACCTTGGCATAAAGTTGGCCTAGGCCGCCCTTGGCGTCAGATCGAAATTAGCACCGTGTAGTTTTAATGACCTTTAATAGATGTACACATCATCCAAAAATTACTTAAATCTCTGGAAGGGTTTTTGAGTTATTGCGGAAAGTTGTTATTATTTTTTTCTGTAACTCAATGAGAGTGCATCGCAGAAAAATATTTTATAAGAATTTTAACCTTATTTTGGTCTGGTATACCCCCTGCTAAATTTTTGTACGCTGACACTGGGACATCCTGTACATAAACTGTGTATACAAGTTCTTTAGTAAAACTTAAACTATCAAAGAAGACCTTATTCTAAGTGAAAAATTGATGAAAAAACATACGTATAGCTAACGATTCATTTTCGAAACATGTTGAAATAAATAAATATATATATATTTTATTTCATCCCTCTGTATCTGGAAAGTGAAGTGTTGAACTAAGTTTTTTCTTAGAATGAAGTCTTCTATGGACTGTTAAACTTCGATTACAAAAACTAGACTCATCTTAATCATGTTCCATTTCCACTATTCTGTGATTATCTGCTTTTCTTAGAAACTGTTAAATACAATTTTCATAAATGATTATAAGCCACGTTAACAAAAAATCCCAAAATCTTGGCATCTCCAATATTAATGATTCGTTTACAATGAACAATGACAAACCGTTACGTTTACGCTCGAGGCAATGCGATCGCTGAATGATTGAATAAAATCTCTGAAAGAGTTTCACCGGTGATGTAATCTTGATCTTACTGTTTTAATAATTTTTAATTTTACTGGTCATATGACTTGTAACCATTTATGAAAGCTTTGCATAAGCGATTAATAATGTTAAAATTTTTAAGCTAATATAAAATTAATTATAATAAATGGTTCAAATTTCACAACAAATGTAGTCATCATTCGATATAAATATATGATTTTGTTAGTATATACACATTTTGTTAATATATCCACAGTAATTCGATAGGAAATGTCGAACAAACAGCGAAATTATGGCTATACCATACAGGTTTAATGATTCATGTTTCAGTAACTTTTGTTTTTAAATTCAACACAATACCGATTCCTAAGGTATATATTTATTAAAGGTTTTTTTATTATATTTGCCTGAAAACAAATCTAATATTTATCACTTTTCCTGTCCATAATCAATCAATGGCGATCAAGAAATAGACAACAAAAGCAAAACAAGTTTGAAAACACCCACGCAACTGTAATGAAACAATTTTTATATAAAGTAGGCTAATTTGGATAAACAATTCCATAAATGTATTTTACAGAAAAACGATGTCTACTTATAAAAAAAAATTATTTTCCTTACATTGGCGCCTCCGCCATATTTTCAAATCATCAACATAACGTTAATTACTATTATTATACGAGTCGACAATGTAATGAGAGTAACGTACAAAATGTGCCTGGATAATGGCTTCATAAATCGTTTTTCTAGCAAAAATTGATAAATGTGATAACAGTATAGTTTTATCGAAACCGAAGTATTTAATATCATTAAACTATTCAACAACACTGTTATCAACAATTAGTTAATTGGCACAATTGTAGTTGATATTTTGTAACAATTTTTTTCCAGTTTCTTGATCTCAGGAACCATTTAAGATACCGAACTCAAATTTTGTGCACGTATTATTATTAACATTAGCTACTTTTGAGCGCTAATTCAATCTTTATTCATATGACAGTGGCGGAGATTTTAGGATTGGATGAGGTTCTTTTGCACCTAATTTTTACGACTCTGAGAAAATTGGCATTTGAAAGCATATTTAGAATTGCCAATATTTTCTGCACAAAGACGGTACTCATCATCAAAAGCTCTAACGTGAACCGTTTTCAAGATAAATGACGATCTATGATGGAAAACATGAAAGAAAGTGGCAACAAATATATTTCAAAACTAACCAAATAAATAACAAAAATCGGAACAGTTGTTGAAATTGGCCTCCTCGTACGGCAACGCAGGCTTCCATCCTATGTCTGCAATACGATCTGCAACGCACAGGGCATTTTCGAAAGAGTACGTTACTCACTGAACTTCAAAATTTTCGAACAAAATAGCATCAAATTTCAGGGGATTTCAGTAACAGCAACTCCCTGTATCTCCGCCACTACCATATCCAAATTCAGAGGATTTTTATCTTTAATTATTACATAAATTATTATTAGTCTAAGTTTCATCATTCTGCATCAAACATCTTCAGAGATATTTTACAAAAGGTGAACTTTTTTAAAATTCAACTCTCTGTATCTCGAAAATTATCGACTCATGTTTATATAATCTTTTTGGTTTAAAATTACTCAAAGAATTGTTAAGATTTTATTTTATTCGGTACATATCTAGTGATACATATAATAAGCATTTTAAATAATAAATAATATTTTCGGACACTGAGGGACATCTATGGAAGAGTGGAAAGGTAGGTACACGTATTTAAATTTGGTTGTCAGTTGCCAAAAAAATAATTACTATTATTAATTATTATACGTGATTTGCACGGATTAAAACCACGTTTCGCAATAAAAGGCATCGCTGTTGTGTATTTAAGTTTTGGTCGAAGAGCGTGCCAGCATGCGTTTCCTTTGTTTATTATGTGTAAGTGTCATGCAATTAAAACCTATTTTAAGCTCAAAATAATTTGCTCTAATTTATACTTGTTGTTTCTGAAACAGCTGTTATTCCCGTTTATTTATTATCATTATTTTATTTTTATTAATTCGGTCAGCATTACTTGCTAAAACCTAAAATAACTCCAAAACCGATAATTTTTTTGACTTTAAGCAAGAGTACCTTTTTTTATGGCAAATTGTAAAAATATATTATTTTTTACCAAAATATTAAAAATGTCCCTGTAAAAAAAAGTTTGGGGGCAAAATAAGTGGCACCCCCCCTCCAGGGACGGTCCTGTACAAAATATTAAAAGTTTGTCAGCAGTAATTTTCAAGACCTAATCAAACCTATTTGTGGTCTAAATTTCATTTAGCTATCTTAAACCGTCTCAGAGATAATTAAAAAAAAAGAATTTTTGAGCCCCCTTTTACAGAGCCGTATCTTCTGAAGGAGGCATTTTCGGACACATGTTTATTAACCAAACTAACATTATTTTTTAATATTCTATTTACCCTAAAAATTAGCGGAACGTTTTTTGAAACACCCTGTATAATAAAACTATATTGAATGTTTAGTTTAGTTAGTTAGTTAGTTAGAATGTTTAATTAGTTAGTTAGTTTAGTTAGTTTAGTGTTTATTGTTAGTTAAAGTTCTCTATGTAAATACTTCTTTAGGCTGAGGGTACTTAGAAATTAAAGAAATCACTTGACTCCCTAAAATCTGTTTAATTTTCTTGTGTTTTGTTATTCCGCTTTATGTTGTAAGAACCCACGCCCCGCTGAAAAGCTAACAGCCGAAAATAAAAAGGGATTAATTTAAAAAAAATGGTTACATAGTCACCCCCTAAAGATTGTGCACGTAGGTACTTAATTAACACTTTGTATAATACATTGTGTAACCCGCTAGCAGCAATTGAATTAACTCACAATTAATGAACTGAAGTACTTAAGGTCACAAAATATCGATCTACCGCACTAAAACGATACAAGTATTTGTTTTAGTGTAGGTAAGTTGCTCACTTGGGGTTAGTGAGCTGACTCGTTTGGGGCAACAAAAATTTCTAGCAAAACTTTTTGCTTACTGCAAATAAGCTCTTTTTTAGCAAATCATATTTCATTGTCGTAAGAACTCACTTGGCGTCTATAACAGATATATATTTTCCTATACCTACTTGAATTTTTGTGTGTAGATACACACAAATAATACACAATAATAATACACAATAATACAATAATACAATACAATACAATACAATACAATACAATACAATACAATAATACAGTACAATAATACACAATAATACACAAATAATTTTTCGTACTTATGTAATTTTTAGTTTGAAAATGTCTACATTCCTTTTAAAAAGTTACATTGATGATGACTTTTTATAAGTATTATATATTGACTTCGGAGGAGACTTCGGTACAACATCGTAAAAAATATCTATATTTAGGCAAATTGGTAATGGTTATCAAAAGACAATGTATCAAAATCTAAACCCACAGATATTTAATTAGAGTCGAATGAAACCAGTCCTCCACATTTCTTTTTACTATTTTGGTGTAGCTCTTCAAAGCTGAAATATGCCAACAAAATTAGAAAAACAAAATGAATTAGGTACATACACATTTTTATCGCGAAATTCATAAACGACAACTTTGACCAATTCAGCAATATCTATATTTAGTGGGGTCGAATTACATCATAAACCCGAAAACATAAAACGTTATGTACCTATGTAGAATGATTATATCAAAAAATTTACTCGAAAAAGTTGAAGTTAAGTTGGCAAAATGTGTTTTTTCACTTTTTTACCGCCCATGGAAATCTAAATGACCTATCGAAAATTAGTCATTTTATCATTTTATATTGTAGGCAATTAAATTACCTACCTATAATTTTAACTTTAATTTACTTAAAGTTATGTTTCACTAATTTGTTAACTGAGTTTTCGAAAATTGGGTATTATTATTGCAAAAAGTCATGGATCTTGATTTATGAAAAAGACGATCAATCTAATTGTTAATTAATTTCGTTCGTTTTTTTGCAACTAACTGTTTAATTACTTAACGTTAATTTTAGAAGTTGATATCGTAGATACTGCCTTGTTGGCTGTAGCAACAATTTCACTGTCAATCAAATCGGCCTTTGGCACACATGTTGGTCAATGGATTGACCGTCTTTTCCATAAATTTTATCAACATCCATTGCTTTCTGCAATAATGCGCAATCTTCGAAAACTGATTCGGAGTTCGACCTTTAAAGTTAACAAATTAGTGAAGGGCACTTTAGGTACCTTAAGTTGTAGGTAACTTAATTACTTACAACATAAAATAACTAAATTTCCGCTAGGTCGGCTAAATTTTGATGGGCAAAAAAATGAAAAAACACGTAATTTTGCAATTTGCCAACTTAGAACACCTTAGGGTCCCTGCACATTTATTTATTTATTAGTAATTATTTATTTATGCTAATAATTGGCATATTTTGAAATGGATTTTAATTCATTTGATTGTTTTAGTAGCCTGTCTATTATTAGCTTAGCCGAACTAATCAATAATTAGTGACGACCTGTATCGTTCGTCCCATTTTTCCTACAAATTACAATACGGGCCCGATTTAGCCGGCCTATTGTGTCGATAATTCAATTAAAAACCGCGACGGCTTGTCCTACACGGATTGGATATTAACAATGCATCAAAAAGCTCGTATTATTTCATATCGCGGTTTCGTTCTGAATCCATAAATCCGATTAAGCTCTAGCTGTAATGTTCGTATTGATTGAAATGGATAGCCAGTAGTTATAAAACTTTAATGCCACATTTTATGCACATTTTGGAGTTCCCAACAGATTTTTCTGGTTACATGTGACGGGTCATTTGGTATATCGTTTACGATATAGATAATAAAACAGAAAGCAGTTCAATAATTTAGTGTTTTGAAAAGCAAAGGCGTATGAGTAAATGTCAAACTGTCTCAAATTAAAAATATATTTGTTTACGTATGACTGTATTTTAAATTTATGTCATTTTACTTCTGAAGATGCTTGACGCAGGTGGATAAAATTGGGCTAGTAGTTTAATTAATTAAATGTAAAAATTCATTGAATTGGTATACATTGAACACTAAATGTTATAATATTCCAATACCAGTGTATGTTTTATTGGTAGTAGCATATTATAGACGCCACAATTGCATTTAAATTCTAGTCCTACACGGTGATCCAAACTGAGAGCTGCTTTCGGTGTGCAACAAAATAAAACTCTCTCTCAACGATAAAATAAAAGTATTTTTATTGAAAACAACGTTAGTGAAAAAGAAGTGTTGTCGGGGCGAGCATTCGCTGGAGAGTCTTCGTGGTGTGGAGTCGCTCGCAGGTATAAGTATCTGGTCCTTGGCGCCAATCTGCCGTGAACCTTTTCCTGGAACTCTGGTGCGTTCGGGCGGCGTCAAGCTGGCGCTCCTGACGTAATACTTAAAATGGGTCACTTGCGGACATGTGTACCCACAAAACTTATCCTTAAATATTAAACCATTAACGCTCCAAATCGAGTTCTGGAGAGAGTATATTCGAAGCAAGGGCACCATTGCATCCTTGGAATAAATCAAATCAAACCTACTAGGGTAATGACCCCATTAATTGACACCAACCCAATAATTGACACATTTTAAATATGCGCGCCTAGCCTAGCCAAGCTTGGTTGGCAAAAAACAGTCCATGCATGGAAAATGGCTAATATCCTTCAACACTTAACAAAATATAATTTTGCTCCACTGCTTAATACCACAATAAAAAGTTATTTGAAGAAAGAAACTTTTGTCAACGGATTCAAGATATGTGGGCTACATCCGTTTGATCCAAATGCTCTCGATTATTCTAAATGTGCTCATTCTCCTGATCCGAAAGAAAAAAATGATGGACTACACTTAACAAGAAATGTAAATCACTCATATCTGCGCTATTTGGAATCTAAGATGGATCATGACGTTGTCAACAAATTCAACGAATTTTTTATCAATGGAAGTGAAAGGGAATGGAATGGAGAAGAGTCTTCTAAAGATCTATATTTTGTTTGGAAAGCTTTTAATGGATGGACCTTGAAAATATTCTAAGTGGTTCTCAAAGCCCTCCATTGAAAGATATTACGTCAGCTGTTCTAAATATGCCTAATGATGTAATTATCCATGAACAACTCGACACATTAGCTGATTCAAACTTATTAGAGATTGAGGGTTCTGTTAGTTCTACCATTCAAAGTATTGACACATCTGCCACTAATAATCCTTTCATGGGCACTGAGGAGCCTACAACACCCTTAATTCATAAGCCAATGCAGACCATTGTAGAGGATAGTACAGGTGAAAAACTAGCAAGAACAATAGCGCCTTCCACGAATGGTAAGGATGTGCCAACACCGTTTAAAAGGGTACTATTTTGGCCTGGAACTCCGCCCAAAAAAATGAAAAAGAGGAATTCAGAACATGTTCCGACTGTCGTTTCGTCTAAATTGTGGCAGGAATATTTTGGAAAAAAGAAACTAGACAAAGAAGAAAAAGAAAGACAAATTATTGAAAGAAAAGCAGAAAGAAAGAAAAAGAAACTAGAGAAGCAAAAACAAAAATTTAATATTCGTTCAGACACATCATCCGACTCGGACAGTATATCCCTACAAGAAAGTGATCATGAAACCCTGACTGACGTGATGGAATCATATAGAATCGAAGAAGTTGAATTAAAGGAAGAAGGACGTAATACACTTAAAGTAGAAAAGTGGGTCCTTACTGAACTATTAACAACTAAAAATAAAAAACAGCATTATGTCGGATTAGTAATTAAAAAGGAGAATGAAGACGCTACAATAAAGTTTGTTAAAAAAATGCCAGCGAGAGTTTCAGTATTTGTCTGGCCTGAAATAGACGATGTGTCGGACGTACCAATAAAAAATGTAATAAAAGTACTCCCAGATCCTATTGTCGGAAGAAGAGGAGAGTTAATATTTAGTGTTTCATTTTCAGGATATAATGTATTTTGACTTCAACATACCTATACAAATACATATAATTAATAGTATAGATATTGTTTGGTAGTTCTAACATTGCACCTTTAAGTCAGTAGTTGTTTTAAGATTTTTATATAAATTGTCAATTACTGGTTTAATTTTAGTCAATATATGGTATTTTTCTGTCAATAACTGGGTTTTACAATTTTTTCCATTTTATATTTTTTTTGCATTAAGTAAATAATAAAATATAATAATTTATTCATTATTATACGGATTCTACATCTATTTTCGTTAGATCAAAGTAAACGCATATCCCAAAATAATTTAATTTATCCCATTATGAGCAAATTTGTCCTTCAAAGCTCTAAATGTGTCTATTATTTGTGTTTGTATTTGTGTTTTTCAGGATACTCATGGTGCTCATAGATTTTGAAAAAATCAGACAACGGACTTCCAAGTTGAAAAACACCGCAACTTTTTCCTATGTTCAATCTTTATACTGTCTTTTGAAGACTTTATCGTTAAGGTACGTACCTAAAACCGATGAGAAGGGTGCATAAAATATCTTAACTTAAAGAATCTGTGATGTGCGCCCAAAGTGATTACGCCTATATTTAAAATATTACAAAAAAATCCTCGTCATTGTCTTAAATTATCTGATTATTTTTTAAGAAAGATGTTATTCTGCCGGTTACCCAGTCAGGTTTTGGAATACAGCTGGAGCCTGTGACAATAACCTAAACACACTTTATTCTTGTTAGATTACAGTAAAGCTTTCGATATCCCTGACAATACCGTTTGAAAACAAAGTTGGAGTACTTTTGATCGAATAGCATGGCAGTCTATTTCTTTTCCAGCTATTTAAATAGTAGATTCTAGAGAAGAGTAGAGTAGTAGAATAGTAGAGTAGATTCTGAATGGAGTAATATCTCGTCCAAATAACAAAAACGAGGGATTCCGCAAGGTTTAGTATTGGGTTCCTTACTAATTTGTCTGGATTCTGTCGATTTTTCTAATTTCTAATACTGAAATTCATATCAATATGCTGATAACTATGAAATTTTCTTTAGTTTTACCTAATGCAAATGTTATCTTGTCGAAGTAGCTGCTATTTATTTGGTATCTAAAACCCAATTTTCTATAGTCAGTGAATCAAGGAATCTGGTTTCTAATTCTAATTTTATCATTGAAATAAAAGAAATGTGTCTTAAACCTGCTAGAGAATGTAAAAATTTGGATACCTATTTATTTTCACTCCTCTTATCTTAGATTTCAAAATCATGCTAGTAGATGATCAATGCTTTCAGCAAATTATAGTTATTTATTGTATAAGTGTTTTAAGCAGCATTTTATCCACGCAAGAATGTTTGATAAGCTTAAGTGGATAAAAATCAATTAAAACACGAATACAGTACAACGTTTTATCCACAATCACATCAGAATCATATTTGTGGAGTCACAATTATTGGAATTTAATAAAAAAAATATTCGCACGACTTGATATTTCTGAGGTACTAGCATTCAATGAAACGTGAAAGGTTTTGTTATACCTACTAATTGCTGTGGTACGCTGTTTATCAATTATTTAATAAACAGTTCTATCTGAATTTGATGCAAGAAAGTAATTGTGTTCCTGTGGCTGTTTTTGAAGAAACTCAAGAAGCAATTTTCCATTTATTGCCAGCGAAATCCAGGGAACATTACGAAAAAGTGTTCGCCGAATTTAACGAATGGAGGGAAAAACGGAGAGTAATGACAATAAACAAAGAAGTCATGCTATCGTATTTTTTTAAATTTGAAGAAAAAATATGCAATTTCTTCTATGTGGTCGAAGTATTCGAAGTTGAAGGCTGCTATAAAGGTCCACAAAAATATAGATATTGGAAAATACAACAAGCTTACTACTTATTTGAAGAGTGAATTAAGAGGATGCAAAGCAAAAAAGCTGCAGTATTGGAAAGAGCACATATTGAAGAATTTTTTATTGAGGCTTCCGATAAAGAATATTTAATGATTAAGGTAATATCTCTTTACATTTAACATGTTGTTAGGTATATAGTGAACTTTGAATTGTTTTAGGTTGCACAATTTGAAAATTAGTGACGTACAGGGCGTTGGCATTTATCTACTTGTTTCAATACCTAACACCAAGACGGGCATTTCAAGAAAATTTACAATTATTGAAGAAGAATTTTGCGTGAATGCTGTTGAAATATGTAGAATATATTTCTCTGCCCCCATTTCGCCTAACACAAGACAGATTCTTTTGTGCATAATTACTATCTAATTACAAATGTAAATCATAAACTTTGAGATTCCCTAGTATAGTTCTTAGTCGCCTTGTCTACTGTGTATATTGGCCGGCTTTACTTCATTAATATTTACAACACTAACTTCAGCAACTTCAGAATAGCTGCCTTTGATATTGTTACAATCTCACGAAGTTTAACTGTATAGTTACAATCATGTTTATGAAATATAAATAATTAAACTTTGGTGAGCGTTTTAGTGTTCATTTGGCTTCTCTCGTATATGACTTGATATGTTGAGATGTCTCAAGAATATACATGTTAAATTAGTAAAATCTTCGGTCCTTCACAACGACTGTACCATTTATAATCCACGGCATGAAAACCGGAGTTTTAAGAAAAGTACCACTAACAATGAGTACCCTTAAACAGTTACTCCTCTTTCACCCACGTTTCCAATCTACGCTAAGAAGTTGCCATAGAGCTCGGAAAAACTCCAAAAAAGCGACTCCATCAAGATCGCTCCCAGGAGAGACAGGAGTATCTCGTTCCAAAAAAATAGTTCGAAAATCTATAATATTAATCTGACGGAGCCTTGAAGAGACATGATTGAATATCAACCACTGTCATCTTTATCATTAACCAGAAACAAGTGCATGGCCAGTAGACCTATCTATACTCGTATTCAACAAAATAGAAGACAGCAACTAACACTAGGATGATGCCCCCTTTCAAAATTATCTTTTGTACCCCTCACATATTCAGCATGTGCAAGCATTTTTATTACGTTTGTTCATACAAAATTTTTTCGACAACATTCTGTATAATAAGAAGGTAATACAAGTTCTGTTCTCCATTATATCCACATCCGGCGAAAATGTTGTTTAAGATTTTTGATGTAATCTAAAGCCGAGTCAGGAAACTTCCCCCACAGCGTACTTCCTAATTCGCCTCCAACTCTTTTACCACTTCAAAGTAATCCGGCAAAATTTATTCATTTTTTGGATCCGCACAATGGCAACTGAAAACTCCGGAAACTCCGGTATAAGGCACTTCAACTTCGACACGTGAGCCAATCAATTCTCCATGGATTTAGAAGTTTGGAACTCCGCTTGCTTTTATAGATAAAAAGGTGTATTCTTTAAAATCTTTATCAAACTATAAATTGAAATTTTATGCCAGAGACCCGGCGTAATTATGCTGGGAAGTTGAATTTCAGGATATCTTCCAGATGTAGAAGATATGATAAGTTCGTAGTTTGCGGAATGCGGCTGTTTTCACAAAATGGAACCTTTTTGATTAGTTACTGACTATAAACGAATAACACTTAGGCATGGTGTTTTCTAGGAAGGGTATACGCCATAAATTTAAGTGATTTCACCTTAAACTATTTTAGGTTAAAAATTCTTAATGAACCACTATTTAAAATCATTTATTTTCAGGATAGAGTATGGCCAAGGTCTTGAAAAACAGCAAATTCTATTACTTACGAAAATATTGATATAAAAATATAAAGATGATAAAAGATGCTGCTACTAAAAATTTCAAAATATCAACTCAAAAGAGTATTTTGTAAATTCTCTTAGTTCTATTTTTATACTTTTGGTACTAATAGAAATACCTTTTCTGCTTTGCTAATTTACTTACAACGAGCTGAACATGCAGCTGAACAGATAAATAACTTTAAAAATTGAAGAACCGATTGGTCGACAATTCATTTTGTTTTTATTTATAGTCCTTTGTCATCCGCTAGAAAATTAAAATTTACAATTCAATTTTTTTTTTAATTTTGATGATATCTAAACTACTATTTCTTGTACCTAAAAGTATTCTTTACAGCTTTCAATGTATGTATTACAATTTAAAAAAATGCTTGGAAGTATCTCTTCTTTCGAATATAAGACGGGATGATTTTCTTTACCAGTTTCCAAAATGCCAAATGATGTCGAATTTTTTAATGTGATAACTTTCGTATGTTTTAACAATAATATAAATTAAACACACTTGTATTCTTAAATGAAATATATTGCAGTTATACGGACAATTTCATATAAAATCCACTGTAAAAAGTGAAAACAATGGCGTGATAAAGATTGTGCCAATCTAATAATAGAAGAAATACATTTATATAAAAAAAGCAACTAAAAAAAATTGCTACTCGTCTGGATGCGAAATAGTTACTGAATTAATTAAAACAAGAGAAAAGACATCATCCACTAAGGGAAGAAACTATTTTCCTGATTAAAGAATTGAAAGAAAAAAAATTTCTACTAAACCAAAACATACATTTTCTGGTACAAAAAGTGGCAGATCTAGAACTAAGATAAAAGGGCCGGACAAAAAAGGGAAGCTAAGTCAAAACAACTCCAACAACAATCAGCAAATATTACTAAACTAAGATCCCAAGTATTTAAAAGACGAGCTACTACTAGCGGCGACTACAGAGAAAAATTAAAGTATGGAGAGTTAAAGATCATTTTATTGAAGATAAAGTAAAAGAAGTAGGTACCGATAATAAAAGAAAATGAAGTTATA
Source organism: Anoplophora glabripennis (assembly GCF_000390285.2). Taxonomy (NCBI): domain Eukaryota; kingdom Metazoa; phylum Arthropoda; class Insecta; order Coleoptera; family Cerambycidae; genus Anoplophora; species Anoplophora glabripennis. The sequence continues at coordinate 84,268 of NW_019416808.1, forward strand.
GTAAAACAGATACGAAGAGAATATGACAATATTAGAAAAGGTCGTCAGTGTTTCGAAGTAGAAATAAGGTTTGAATTAACAGAAAAGGTGCAGGAGGAAAATTTTTGGAAGCAGAAAGTTGCATTTGGTTAGTTTGACTTTGATATAACTAAACGTTGTAACAAAATTTTAACATTAAGGTCACCTAATTCTATAAACCTCCTAGTAATTGTACTCCATAAATTGTAATGCTCATATATTTACAAACGAATATGCTCATGAGTCATGAGACGTACATACGAGAGACAATATATTAAGCTATAAATATCTGTGTCATTATTATTATTAACCAAAGATCTAATTGTTTTGCTTATTTGAAAGTTATATTAACATTTATAATAGATTTCGCTAATAGATGTTTTTTTTGCTGTGAAGCGAATGCAGCCTGTTCACACCACGTGTTGAGATAGGTTTTTCAAAAGTTATTTTCTGGTGCTAATATCTTTCAGAATTTGTGGCTCATTAGCAGTTTGCATTCGTAAGGGAACGATATATATTTTTTGACGGAGTAGAATGTTTTTTCTGCCTAATTAATGTTTCAGTTTATGGTACGAGACAGGAAAACTTTTACCCTGGTTTGCTGAAGTATATAATCGATCGTACTGCATTTAGCAAATTAATTATTTGGCCTTTGGCAAATATTACTGAAGTGGTTCAACGGAGTGGTTACAGAATCTCGGAATGAAAAGACGAGGGTAAGTTTGCTTTGTTTACTTTCTTTGAATCTTAAGGCAATTTACCTTCCTCTTTCCCTGTAGCAGCCAAATTAGGATTATTTCACCAATCTAGTGTGTTAGTAGTGTCTTCGTAGCTGACATTTTAGTTGTCTTATATTTATTCTGAAAGGTCTATTTGCTACATAAACCTAAATACATTTTAAATCTTTCTCAATCTCTACTACACAGACAAATCTACTTGTGAGTAATCTGTATCATTAAACAGTAGGTACAATTATTTATTATTAATCACAGTAGCTATATTTACTCCTCATCTCTTTGAACTACATATATTTTTATTTTTGTTTAGTAAAGACAAAAAATAGATTTTGTTAAAATAGTTCATTGTAAATTTTCTGGGCATTACCTATAAACTAGTCAATTATCTTTGTTTATGTAAATCTTTTGATCTCATAATATTAGTCTCTTTTCTCTGTAGATATTGTAAATATATGAATTATTTTTTAAATAGCTCAGTTACATAATTCACTAATTCTTATTTATAACTACAAATTTTCCAATACCTGAATATAAGAACATATACAGTATAAACTTTTGCTAACACAACTAACGTTAGCTTCTAGTTAGTTTCAACTGATTTAACCCAATTTTTTTCCATTGTACTCAATGACCAACTGGAGAATTCCTACACACAATGGCAACTCATCGTTCAACACAACCCAATCTTTGAAGATGGTTAGTCATAGATCTTCCCAATCAAGCCTAAACACGTCATCTTGCAGACGCTCAACTACCAATACCGTAATCATTTGGAGGACAAGGTCTATTAAGGCAGTACACATATGGATATGAATATATCCAAACATTCAGTTACGTAATTTTGTAACTAACACTGTCCTTGGTCATACAATGTAGAGGTCAGTATATTTTCTCTTTTATTTCGCAAGATTTTTTAAAGACTGCATTAAATTATTTTTATGATTTATTCATCGTTATACCGTTCAAAAGCAAGCCAGCATTTTTAAGGATCATGAAACAGTACAGAAAACAAAATAACATAGTAAAAATAAAATCAAATTTACACAAAAAAAAAAATAAACATATGAAGTTAGCAAATATTGGTAATAAAAATAAAATGTTTTTACAATACGTCATTAAAATATACAGAGTGTTAATATCAAAATAGACGAATTAAATCTAGTCATTAAAGCCATGAGTAATAAACCATTATTTATTTGTCTAATCGAACACTGGTCTTTAAAAAACTTTTGCCATCAAGCTTGATGACTTCAAATTGATTTCTATCTAGTACAAGTGTTTGGACATGGATTCCTGCAATTTCCTTCAAGATGCATGGAATATTATGATACATTATTAACACAAATATGGCATATGGTGCGTAGAAAAAATCTTAAATATCTATCACAATCGCATGCAATTTGTTACAGAATTAATGAGCCAAAAAAGTTGATAAAAATGGAAAAAATGTTAATACAAAAAGGTGTACCTCAAGGGTCAACAGTAGGACCACTGTTACACATTATCTATACTAATGATTTATAGGAGATAATAATTGAATACAGTATGCCTATGATAATTATGCAATATGCAATCATTTCTACCTCACGTAATCCTAATAGTATTCAGAATGCTATAAATAATACTGCAGAAGCGTTATATCATTATTCCTATCCATTAAACTAAAAATTTAGTGCGATACCATTCGGAAATACACAATACGCCCCAACGTCAGTAAATAATTTATTGTTTCTTGGAATAAGGATTGACTCATTGAAAATTCCATATCGATTCCTTAGAGCAAAACATGATTCAATATAGCTATACTTTAAAAATATTATTGCAAAATACACCGAAGCAGCTTAACGTTATATTATAATAATTCATTACTTAAAATCTAGTAGACACAACAATATACTATACAATAAATATATTATGCTAACACCTAATCTCTGTTATAATCATAAAAAAATACTATACTCTCAAATAAAAGTATTTAATGAATTAAGCAATAGTACCAATGTTTTACTTCTCAGTTTAAAAACAAAATAATAATAATTTTCAATATAACGAGCCTATTATAGTATAGATGAATGAATAACCTAATAAATTCATTTTAAAGTGTGTTTTTACTTTCAGTTGACGTTATTTTATTGCATGTTTGTATTTGTCTCTTTTATAATATTGTTTAAAATCCTTTTCAATTGTCTGTTAATATTATTTTTAATCTTTCGATGTTAGTCATAATATTTTATTTTTATTTACTTAATTATATCAATCTCTCTACTTTAAACAGTTTTGCTACTGTCTAATTGCTTTTAAATTCTATAGAATTGTTCAACACATTTTTGGGCATAATATACATTTGAACTCAATATATCTATCTACTCAGTATCAATGCATTTGAAACCAAATAATCAAATACTGCTGGTATTATTTTTAGATAAGAAACGGTGTGGTCAATCTAACTGAGAGGCAATACAAGTGACATTTTTTAAACATTATCAACTCCTTATTATTCTAAATAACGGTACATTTTTGTGTTCATTAAAAATACGATTATATTCCATATTTTTTATACCTAATATAAAATATATATTTCTTTTTCCATCTTTCTATACCATATGAACATTACGGGATTACTTCTGTAACAATATTAAAAATCCCTTCAAAATTGTTAACATGAAAATTGAAATGAAAAACTTAAATATTTCTCAGTAATAAAAAATATTTTGTTTCAAACCACAACACCTAGTACAACAGCTTTAACCAACCAGACATTGGTCAGTTTGGGACTTATTGATAGTCCTCATCATTATGTCTTTACAACGATACAGCTGCTTTAGTACCGTTATTCACAAGGATATGTGTAAACACAGAGCGTACCTGCTACAATTTTCTTTCAAGACAACATAAGTTTGATTATAATATGCTACATTCCTACACTAATACTAAATTTTAAATATACATATATATTTTAAGGAACTGGTAGTTTTGAAGCAAATACGTTTGCAGTTTATGATGAACTGTAAGTGATATTGTAGCTAAAGTTTGAGATAACAATTTCAAAACTATAAAAGATTTGAATTAAATTATATATATTTACAAATAATATAAATTCTAAGAATTCTAAAGAAATTATAGATTACAGCAAATATTTCAGATAGTTTGACGAAAGTCAAATAGAGTAAAATAACATTTACGGCAAATCACAAAGCTTTTATCTTTATTTCTTTGATTACCTACTTCTTTAACAACTAGAGAATTGAACGCGTTTCAGAAGAAAGGGACATGAGTGTTATCTAAGTTGTGTTTTGGCCATATAGATTATATTAGCAATAGTAGTAGAGGTTTAATGGAATGATGAGATTTTAATAGTCTTACAGGGAATTTAGAACCAAAAAGAGTCAATAGGATTCACTGGCTTTAGATTTCCGTTTAATTTATATTTCGTCGTGTCTATGTTTTTTCATTGATTTTATCATATATTATTAATTTTTCATTATTGGTGCAATTTTTGATGAATGAATGACTATTTATTTACCCAAATTTAGTAAATAAATATATAAATAAATAAATATTATATTCCTACTGTTCACTCCATAAATATCTCATTATATTAACAAATTTTATAATAAGATTTGATGGATACGTTGGAGAAGTGGAATATTAATGTAAGATTGATATAAAATACTCAATGGAATTAATAACAAATAAGCTGTTCTTATCATTATTCTTATCAACATTATTATTATGACAATGACAGCTTCACAATATACATCTCCATTTTAATTTCTGATATGGAATTGATTTGGCAGAAACAACAGAATTTACAACAGCAATGTGTGTAAATTTTAGAAAATTAAATCCATTTTATCAGAACAATGGTGTAGTCGATATTATAATTAAACGTGAAAACAATATACTCATGACATAATTAAATTTTCAGACACAAAGGTTTATCCACACACCACACAGTTATTGACACAGATTAAATAGAACTTTAATTGAGTCGCTCGTTACCAAATAGACGAATATTACTTAATATTCGAGGTAGCTAGTCGAAAAAGGACCCCACACTTTTCTTATGAAAAAGTAGTTTCAGTGAAATTGGCTGAAATTTTTATACGTTACAGCTCTTAATGTGTCGTTCAAAAGGCTCCATATCCAAAAGTTCATAGTTTTCGAGTTACGCTCACTTTAGAACAATAACTCTGTTTTCGAAGGGGTAAAATTGTTATTGGATATTTTTGTTTGCATTTGCATCATCCAAGGTGTACCACGTGGAGGTTGCAAGATTGGTCCAACACCTCTTTGGGGTGTCTTTTTTACCGTTGCCTCTCTCTAATCTTGGTATGTCTAAATGCATTATTTTCATGAATTCAATATATCATCAATTTCTATGTTATTATATCTGTGAGGCTGGTTCTAGAACGTGTTTTTAAAGATAATTTTGGCTTCAACTCGAGTTTCAACTATATTCACATCATTCATTAGTTGACGCAATTCTCTTGATAAATAATGGAACAGTAGCATCCTGCATTATTAACAATTCATAAAATCTATTGAGAACGACCAAATCAAGATTCAATTAAGTAGCTTTTGTGTTACTGAGTTATGTTGTTATGTCACATAGAGTTATTGCTCTGAAGTCAACGTAACTCGAAAACTATGACCTTTAGGATATTGCGCCAATGGAAGCTTTTGATCGACAGGTTAAGAGCTGTAACATAAAAAAATGTCAAGCGATTTAACTAAAACTACTTTTTCATAAGAAAAGTGCGGGGTACTTTATATTGGATGTCCCAAAATTTACTCAAGATTTGAATATTGCGCCATTTGTGCGGTAAAGTGTTGCCAACGAAAAAAAAAAGATAGCGTGACAGCTGACAGTTCAGGGTTATTAAAAATAATGCGCTAAGTGAAAGAACAAAACGTTTTCATTGTTGAGGAGTATTTGAAAAATAATGAAGGTTTGGCAACTACAGTTCGCAATTTTCGTACAAAGTATGGTCGGAATAGTGATTTAACTTCATCAGCTGTGAAGAGACTTATTGAAAAATGCAGGGAGACTGGTGCAATTAGTGAACATAAACACTCTGGCCCTCCTTTCACAAGTCGTTCAACAAAAAACATCGAAGCAGTTCGTGAGAACGTTTCTGAGAGTCCAGGAATATCAATTCGGTACGGTGATCAAGAATTGGACATTTAGAGAAGCTCTCCACAGCGTATTCTCACGAAAGATTTGCATCTTCATACTTACAAAGTTCAATTGACTCAAGAACTGATAAATACCTACTGACCACGTAGAGCGAAAAGAGTTCGTTGAATGACTTATGGAACAACAAGTGGATGCTGATTTTTCGAACAAAATCATCTTCAGCGATGAGGCTAATTTTCATCTTTATGGCTTTGTTAATCGACAAAATTGTCGCATTTGGGATTTAGAAAATCCACGACCGATTGTTGAGAAACAAATGCATCCACTTTATCAGACCATTCCTCTTTGAGGAAATGCGGCTGATCAGGTAATATGTACTTAATAAATAGTACTCGATATCGCGACATGAAGATCCAGTCTTTTGTGCCATTTGCTTTATATGTTATATCTCACCCACACTCAAGATGAATCAAACACCGATTTTTTTTAATAAACTAGTTTTGTTTTTGAGAAATTGCTGAATTTCATCTTGGAATTGAAAACAACAATTCTTTAATTTTTTAGTAAGGAATATTAGGAGAGTCTGAAACACTGCCCTTTGCATGGAAGTTTATTGAAATTCTCATACTACTATCTAAAAGAAAGAAGGAAAATTTAAATAATTTTTGTTACAGCAATTTTATCCCAATCAAGTGTTCAGCTTTTTTTAACCTTCTCGCGCAGGATGTTTTAGTTAACTTTTTAATACAGACCTTTTTGTTTCGTAGTTAAGTGTTTTCGGAAGTAAATTAAAAAGTTTAGGGCCGAAGCAGAGTATAAATCTCTGCGACTGACTTCTTCTAGAACGTGATATTTACTCTTAGCCGTTCGAATATTGCAGAAATAAGAAGACTACTCTTGGCGGTAGATGTCGATAAATACAATATGTTTTAAAAGTGTAGAATTTATAAAGGAAAATTTATGTGGTATGATTATCGTGACAGGTTGGTGTAAAATCCATTAGACTATTAGATTAAGTTACCAATAAATCTTAGGACAGAGTAACATGCGACGTGCCGACATGTGTTGTACATATATCTATTATTTTAAAATTTAAGTTGGATCTGGCTTAATCAATACGTATATGTGTTGACAAGCCATCCAAACGATGCCACAAAAAGTTATATAGTAGTAGTTCTTGAATAACTCGAGGATTGCCTCTACCCCAAATTCGACAATTTTGCTTGTTCACATACCTACACATAGTCTAGGAGCCAGATAGGGTTATCAGAGTCCCACGGCTGAAAATAACTTATTCTTAAGTATTTTGACTTCCTGAATCCAAAAAACTTGGTTGCAAAGCCTGAAAGTGGTCAGTTCAATTGTTATTAACAAATATTAAATGTTTAAATGGCTGTAAAAAGTTTATTTTTATAAGCTATGTTAGTACAATTTGTTATCCGTTAATAGTTACGTTTTCTCATAACAAACATATACTTTTTTGAAAATTAAAAAAAGATTAAGTTTAACCATGGTATATTACGTAATAAGTGTTGTAAAAAGCATTTTACGCACGAATGGAAAAGTTACGCACGACGCCGCGTAGCGGCGAGTGCGTAATTGCATTACACCACGTATTACGTACTATACTTTACCTACTACCACTACTGTAAATACTTAAAAACATACCGTCTGCGATCAATGTAAGATTCCTATTTTACGTACGGTAAAAAAATCGCACAGCTTGGTAAAAAAATCGTACAGTTTTCCTAGCAACCGCCTAGCAATGGTCAATACAAACAGTATTGTATTGACCATTGCTAGGCGGTTGCTAGGAAAACTGTGCGTTTTTTTTTACTGTACGTAATAGGAATCTTACATTGATCGCAGACGGTGTGTTTTTAAATATTTACAGTAGTGGTCGTAGGTAAAAGTTATTGCAAATTTAGTGCAAATATCTTACATATTCCGTCTCCGCGCGCACCAATTTTACCATATCTCTGGTTCTATTGGACGGATTGAGACGCACGACATCTCATTTTAAAGCTTGAACTTAATTTTACAAGATAGATAAGTTCCATTTATTAATTTATTTATTTAACAATTAATGGCAGCTTAGAAACTTGTAAAATTTCAACGAAAATGCCGATTATATTTGTTTATAAGGCTTTTTTATTATTCATCTTCGATGAAAAGCCAAAAAAGTTACCGGATATTTTTCCTCGCATCCTAAGAATCATTTCATGCCTTATAGTTATAAAGTTTTTCTTTACCAGAATCGATCGAAATCTCAGAGTGCAAGAGCGCCACGTGTTATAAACTTTTATTATTAAGAAGTCACAAAGACGAAATAATAAAAAAGCATTAACAATTGATTTAATTACATAATAACAACAATTGTTTAAAGATTTTAATTAATTAATTTCTTTTTTAATAATGGGCTCATTATAGACATTTTTGTAGGTGCTTTGCCTTTGGCAATAGCAAAATGAGCAACGTTTATTTTCTGCAGCCATACAAACAGATGATATTCTAGAGCATACTTTGCATGTGCAATTAGTGATGAGTTCATCTGCAAGCATACCTATCTCCATCGTCTATCCAGCTGAACATGTGTGGGTCTAACTTTGCAGCGTGCCTATTTAAACAGTTTATCTAATTGTAAACTATATAATTATATACACCATAAAATGTGCAGTTTATTGACGCATTTGTAGGACGCAGCTCTTGGCGATAAGACCATACTCGTAGGTCATCAAACTTCTTACAGGTTGTATCTTTCTTTATGACTTTTATTAAATATTCTTCTGCCATTTTAATATTTGCTTCGATAGTGGTTTCTCAATAATCTATAATATGAAACATTACATTTTAAAATATTTAAACTACCGGTTATATGATTAATTTTATTAATGCCTTGATAATGAAATTTAGAATTTTACCTTTTCCAAAATTGATCAAATAGTTTGTAGGATCTCCTTGTAAAACCGAATGGTTTTTGTAGTTCTTGTTTAATAAATAGATTAATATCAAAAACATATATGTATATAGGGTACTTGCACTCTGAGCTTTCGATCGAGCGCGCGTACATCGCTCTCGACTTACGCGAGTCTCTTCACGGATTTTGATAAAGAAAAACCTTCACCTTAAGGCAAGAAATGATTGTTAGGATGCAAAGAACAATATCCGGTAACTCGGTAACTTTTTCAGCTTTTCATCGAAGTTGAATAATAAAAATAGCCTTATAAACAAATATAACCAGCATTTTCGTTGAAATTTCACAACTTTCTAAGCTGCCATTAATTGTTAAATAAATAAATTAATAAATGGAACTTACATATCTTGTAAAATTAAGTTCAAGCTTTAAAATGAGATGTCGTACGTCTCAATCCGTCCACTAAAACCAGAGATATGGTAAAATTGGTGCGCGCGGAGACGGAAAATGTAAGATATTTGCACTAAATTTGCAATAACTTCAGCTAAAGTTAATCTGTTTTTAATTTTGAAAAAAGTATACGTTTGTTATGAGAAAACGTAACTATTAACGCATAAAAAATTCTACTAGCCATAAAAACAAACTTTTTACAGCCATTTAAACATTTAATTTGCTAATAACAATTAAACTGACCACTTTGCTTTGCGACCAAGTTTTTTGGATTCAGGAGATCAAAATACTTTAGATTAAGTTGTTTGCAGCCGTGGCACTCTACTTGACCACAGAACCCTATCTGGCTCCTAGACTAACAGTCAACGAATGTCGAACGCGTTAAATGGTCATTGGTTTCAATTCCCGAGTTAGGTGAATCTTGAATGGATGCAGATGCAAATCTTTTGTTAAAATCCGCTTAATTGTGCTTTTTGAAATGTTTAATTGCAGTGATTGACAACGCACTGAGGTTACTGAAATTTCCGCCACACTCACCGTAGCAATATTTTCAACTCAACGGTTGGTACCAGGTACGAGGACCGGTTTTTTATTGTCTGCAACCGAACCTGTTTTTCAAATTTGGCAACTAATCTTTTCACAGTTGTTTCATTCGGAGCGTTCCATCTACCGAAAGTTACACTTAATTTACGCATAGTCTTACACACTCTCCGTATTTGTAATGAATTTTCACAATCTTCACTCGCTCATCCATCATATAGCGCTCCATTTTGTCTAACGCAACGTGTTTACTACAACATGTGACCCTGCACAATGTTGCCAACTCATCGGAATGAAAATGACGCACAATTCGAATCTTGCGTTACTTTTGGGACACCCTTTATTAAACACACGAAACTATGAATTTCTTTAGTATTTATCATCCCACAAGTCCGTTTTGAATTGAAGATTTAATATATTACCACAAATTAGCAAGATTTATAAGGATACAACTTCAGATGTTGATAAATTGATAAATATTTAAGTAAACAATAACCACCTACTCTTTAATAATAATTTACATGCATATACTTTAGTGCCTAAGATTTTCTTGCTCAAAATAGATGACTCAAGAAGCAGCTACACTGTTGTTAGTCCGACGCTGTTATTCGGGGTAATTAATTCTTTTTATTGGATCGCATAGTCAAAGCAAAATCCTTGCCGAATTTATCACTTCCACTTTAATGAAGGAATTCTAGTTCGAGAAACAGCAGTATTAGGGGACAATATATTTAAATTAAAATTGTTAGTGTCAGTGCCTCGCTTGTACAGACAAGTTCCATGGAAAATGATGCAGACTTGATAACAGTGTTCATTTTAAATGTTGCCATATCTTCTTCTCACATAAGTACACTTATTTAATTAAATCAATCATTAAATATGTAGCTAGCGATATCCATTTCAAGTACAATAAACTGCAACAGAGTCATTTTAGACTTAGAATTCTAAGATTGAAGAAATTATTCTTTATTTGCGTAGTGACAGGACAGAATCGTTAGAGTATAAAAGAATTAAAATTCGTCGTCGTTTTTCGACGTTATTCTTTTCGCATCTGCATGATTGATCAAAATCAAAATGTATTATTTACTGCTAATATAGAAAACCTACCTACCTGCCCCTAAAAATGAAAATAATAATTTATGTTAATCTAGACAGATTATCGCATTTTTCACATTGTTTCACCGGAACTCTGTTTTGTAAAAGACTTTTATTATATAATGTAAAATATTAAACATTTAGATACTTATAAATTCCAATTTTAGAACGAGGAAAAAGTAATCCTTGAAATGCAGAAATAGATGAGCTCATTTATCATGATTTATTACACCAAATTATCTCCATCAAAGATATGATGTTAGAAACAAAAAAAGAGAAAATTTCTTTGAAAATTTATGTTATTTAATTTATATCTCTTAATTGATAACACAGACCCACAAAAAAAAAGTGGGAGGTCGGAAAGACAACCATATGTTTTTGGGGTCTCTGAATCCGAATCCGGTGTCCATTTAACCCGATCAAGTCTGAGTTAAGGTCAGTTCAAGTTGAAGGGTAAAGAATCAATTGCCAACAAAGTAAACCTATGTATCTATACGATGTTAGGCTCGCTGAATCCGAAACCGGGGTTCGTTTGACCCGTTGAGGTCTGCTAAATAATCTTAAGTTCTAAATTCAAAACACTTAAGTTCAACATTTATGCGTATTAAAATTTGAGTAACAAATAGCTATGAGCCTCTGGACTGACTCTCGAAGTACCTAATTATTGTTTTGACATGACAAAATTCTAGTGTCAATAAGCTTAATTAAGTAAGCTTTAAACCGTTGTGCGTTAATGCTTCATGTATTTACACAGTAAATCCATGTGGATTGAGATTCTTGAGAACAGTTTTTTCAGATAAGAGGTTTTTTGCATTGATAAATCTAATGAAATCATTATATCTCAGTATCATGATCACTCACTTTTTTGGTATTAAACTATTTTGTCGGAACCCAATCGAATTCCTGACTTTGGAGTTTAAAATCAAACAGGCTTTTGTACACAGTTGGTTGATCTTTCTTCTATTCACGAACCTCATACTTGCCACAGATATAAGCAAAAGCTGTCTCTTTTGTCGAGATCGCATCCATGATCACCTGAACTTAGATATTCTTGTATAGTAGACTCTTCAGTAGCTAAGTTTTGCAGTACCAAACAGCTACGGTCGCATGATGACGACGACTGCGGGCTCGCTTGCTTATCCTGAACGAACGCGATACTGGAGTTCCTAATCTCTGCATCGTAATAGGTTTCCCTGTATCTGTCATAATGGCACAAACACATTCTCCCAGGGATTTTGCCGATCTTAGAAAAAATACAAAAAAATGTCATTACCCACACTTCAGTCACCACGTGAAGGTAGATACCTTGGGTAGTAGACACTTTCAGATCAAGATTTCTTCGATACGGCAAAGAAAATATACAAGAATCAATCAACATAGATTCCTAAAAAAATTTGTTTGGTTTTGAAAGGGAGAAAGATTTCACCAAAGTTTTAAGAAAAGCGAGCGTCGGTACCAAGGCACATGGGATACAAACATGTTAGTCGATTAATGTTGGTAGTTAAAAAGAGATTTACCATTGATATCGAGAAAACGTAAAAAAAATCGACTTCGCAGATATTTTGACAACAAATAGTTCGATACCACAAACGTGAATAGTAGTGTCGATACCATAATAGTGAAATATAGTTACTTAATGTGATTTATCAAGGCAAAAAACCTTTTAACTTGAAAAACTGTTCTCAAGAATCTCAATCGACACCGACTGACAGTGTAAATTAATATACATGAAGCATTAACGGATACACTTATGTAAAGCTTTCTTAATTAGGCTTTCTTTAGGCTATTTGTTACTCATACTTTAAAAAGCATAAATGCTTAACTTGAGTGTTTTGAGTTTAGAACTTGAGAGTATTTAGTAGACCTAATCGGGTCAAACGGATTCGGATTCAGCGACCTCAAAAACGTACAGAGGTATAGGTTTACTTTGTTGGCAATTGATTCTCTAAATTTGACCTTGAACTGACCTTAAACCAGACCTGATCGGGTCAAACAAACACCGGATTCGGATTCAGAGATCCCAAAAATATATGGATAATCATGGTCTTGTCCTTCGGACGTCCCATTTTTTTTGTGGGGCTGTGTAGTATTCAGTAATATTTATTTTTTTGTTGATAAATTATTAATTGATATGATTATGATAAAATGTCTGCTAGATACTGTGAGCATAATTTAATACTGGATGGAGCTTTGATTGACGGAGTAATTTTTTTCTTCAATATCATTAGTTATTAATTAATAGCTTGTCTTTTAGGTCGATCTTTAGCGTAGGTACCTAGATGTTAATGTCAAAGAGCAAATATGACTTTATCAAATGAAAATATTTTTAAAATTTGATTTAACTTAGATTACCTTTTAAAGTAAAGCAACGGTTTTTTTTTTCTAAAGAGTAATCTAAAATAATACCTCCTGGAATATTTCAGGCAAAAAAACAACACCTTGTATGTCGACAGATGTTTTAAAATGGGCATCCTTTGAAGTACATATATTCGAATGATGTATTACATAATTTTAATCGGAATTGTAAGCAATTTATCTGCTTATGATCAAACACATTTGATCATAAGTGGCCTTTATATATTCATATTCTCAGAATATCCACGCAAAATGGAAATGCCTAACTCAAAGGCGCGGCGCTCAGTTCAGCCTACCCTCTTCGGTAATCTCATTCGAAATATTTTACTTAATTGAAATATGAAAATGTATGCGAGTCTTTGAGAGCACCTTTGATTTTAAAAGCGTTATTTATTTGGAAATAAATAATTCTTTTTATTACACTGGTTACAGGCTTGTTAAACAGGGATCCAAACTTTCATGGAAATGTTTTTACAATGTTTCCAATAAGGAGGGGAATTTAACCAGCGAATACATCTCTACTTCGCGCCGGGAGAGAATTATGGCTACATTTGATACTTTTTCAATTACTTGGAATGGACAGCAGAGTACTATTATTCTTCAAACCGCCCTCGAAAAATTTATGTAGTAAATTCTACCCAATACCTATTTAGAAGTGTGGGGATACCTAAAACTTTATTCATTAATGTGACAAACAACTGATATCAATACAGGACGTTTACACCATCATTATTGATTATAAAGTCTAGAATAGTTTAGTACAGTTGAGTTATTTAGGTCATGACGTAAACAATAGAAGCGGACTCAGGAACATATACAATGTAACTCAAGTTTTTGTTGTCAAAAAATAACAGTCCAATGAAGATCTCATTCCAACTGAAAAGTTCTTATAAACAAAGGTCGCATGCCGTTTCATTTTCGAGATTTGTTCAAACATCTTGTACGATGTCAGTTCAAAAAACTTTATTCTTCCCTCTCCTATTCACACAATTTTTCCAGCGGTGTTCCCATTTCGCGAAGATGCCCTGGCCTTTAAAGTCTAAGACAATTTGCTTTGATGTCACCAAGAGTCTAAAAACGGCGTCATTTTAGCTAATTTTAACTTCGGAAATCGCATACTGCAAAGACCATGAGTTGAATCGCCACAATTTTGGTTTGTTTTGCGAATTTTTGCAAGGAACCGTTATGGAATGCCTTGATAGTACACTCGGATCACTATTTCACCTTGAGGCAAGAATTCAAAATGCACAATTCTATTAAAGTTGAAAAAGAGCAGTGTAAGAAATACCCAACGTATGCCTTTCCTGGCATACAGCGCACGAGCAAGCGGAAAAAAATAAGATGGCGATGCTACGGACGGCTGACGGTGTTGACGTTAAATAGAAACTTTCTCATTACTTATCATTACTATTAAAAGTAAAGTTGTGTAAAGATAAAGAGCTGGTTTAAGTTAGTTACAAACCATTGCTGGTTAGGTTACCTGAACCCTAACCTCACAATTGTGGCGCCCAACGTTGTGTCTCGACTTATTACTGGAAACATTTATCTGAAACAACTTTTGTGATAAAACTCAATTTGTGTTTTGTGTGTGTCATCTTGTGAATTCTGGAATTAATTCACCGTACACTCACACCACACGCGGCTTTTGTAAGTAAATGGTAAAATTGTCGCTTTTCTACAGCATAAGGTTAACTTAACACAACTGTGTTTAACTATAGTGCTTACTACTGGTCAGTGAACTTACGTTCTGGACGTGTCCTACCCGACTCCAAAGTTAATTCGGTAAACGCTAAGATAGGTAAGATCGCTGACGAAATTCGACAAGTAGTTATGACGACGTTGCAGAATCTTATTGCTTCGTTTAACCAAAATACTAACATTGTCACGCCAACAGTAAATTATGGAAATTTTTCGAAATGCACAAATCGTTTCGACGGAACGAGTAAACAAGATGTTCATGCATTTATATATTCCATTACGATGTATAAAGAATGTTTGCAAATTAGTAATGAAAATGCTTTGAAAGGTTTTCCGATGCTTTTAGAGGGCGAAGCTGCCATTTCGTGGCAACGAGTTAAAAAGACAACAGCTACTTTCGATGACGCAATCAAAGTGCTAAGACATGCATTTGAGTATTCAAAACCTGCTCATCAAGTCTATCGTGAGTTATTCCTTAGGGAACAAAGAGAGGACCAGAAAACTGACCTTTTTTGTGAGCCGATGCAGAGCCTTATTGTCTCATATTCCTCGAATGTTTCCCATACTTGATATCACAAAATATGAATAATATTTAGCGAATATAAAAAAATTAATGTATAAATCTTAAAACCCGTTAATTGTAAACACTTTAACCACAAATTCTTGAAACCATAAGCTTAAAACCTAACCTAATAAACCTAAATTCAATATACTAAACCCACAAAACCTAAACCAACAAAATCCAAACCCATATAACCTAATCCTATAAGACCTAAGTCCATGGAATCTAAATCCATCAAATGCAAAGTCATAAAATCCAGACCCATGCAATCTAAATCCATACAAACTAAACCCACAAAACCTAAATCCATAAAACTCAAACCCATAAAATCTATACAACCTATACTGACAAAACATAATTCCAAAAATCCCAAACTTGTAAACCCTTAAATTTCAAACTAATATATTGTAAACCTGTAAATCCCGAACTGTATAAATTATATGTAGGTTTGGATTTAATGAACTTAGGTATATTAGATTAGGTTTTTAGGTTTATGGTTTCAAGAATTTGTGGTTGAAGGGTTTATAATTAACTGGTTTTAAAATTTATGACTTACAATTAAAACATTTCTGATCGTAGTTTGTAAGAGTAGTTAAGGTATCGCAAGTTGAGATCTTCAAATATCGCAATTGTCGCAGTGTATATAAGAAAGCGAACATAATTACGAGTATTTAAAAAAATATATCCCAATCCACTGTGATGATTGAAGTTTTGTCTCAATTTGTAACTATAAACCAATCTTTCGACTCTCATTATGATCCTTTGATTGAATGTTTCATCAACGCTGGGCTATTCAAGAAGTTGCCAACAAACGTCCACATGATTTTCTTTCAAATGTTGCTGCAACTCGTTGCATGTTCAATTTTTGAGTCAAAATTTCATGTCATGACCCAATTGAGATGGTAACTTCTTTTGCAATTTTTCTGACAGTCAATCTGCGATTGCGTTTTGCTCATTTATTTAACTGTGCAGCTATTTTGTTCTGTATGTCTCCCAGTCTGTTTCCTAATATTTTTCAGTTCTTATCACTTTTTTAAGCATTCATGTCCATCAACAATTCACTCCATTCTACAATAATTGTTTATTTTAGTAATGGTAGTGTAGTAGTTTACAAAATCTAAAATTAGTTATAAATATATAATTAATTACCACAATCTGTTTATTTTTATTTACTTTTTAAATGTTAGTTTACAACAAGCTGAAACTTAATAAATTTTAATTTTTTTTCGTTAATAAAATGTTTTGCAATAATTTACCTGTTTCATGTGATACGTAAGAATTAAAATTATAGTCTTAAATACAAATACTGTTGGTTGGTTTTAATTTAATATTTTGTTAATGTACTTGTGTCGCTTTATGTGAGCAAAAAAATGCAACTTCATTTTTTTTTTCGAAAATGATACATGCTACCGAATTTCGACAAGCATACCTTTTTTTTGTAGTATCCTTAAGAGTTTACAGAGCCGTTTAGAAATGTAATAAATTTTTACTTTTAACATACTTATTTTTTTTTCGATTGTACCCCTTCAATTACTTGTATCGGCGACACTGATTTTCAGAAAGAAACCGTTTGCTCACTATTCTTAATGCATAGTTGATGTTTACCCGTGTACAAATTTTTACATTTTTATCTTCAGTCGATTTAAAGATAATTAAGGAAAACCATTTGGAAAGTAACAACTACACCACACTGTATGTCGAAAACAGGGCGTCTAAGAAAAAAACGTTACATGAACTACCCCTATTATTTTCCCATGAGGCAGTTGCACGCAAGTTTTTTTGAAACATGAACGGGACACCATGTATAATTATTGCTTCCCACGAAAATTATAACACTCGAATGTTGTTCGTTCTACGATGAAAGAACAGATATAAAGAATATCATTTGAGGAGTGAGCAACGATTAATAAATCCTGTTAAAGACGGCTTAGAGAAGCATGTTCTACGTAAAAGGAAATTAAATATAAAAAAATTACGCCCGTCAAAAACACGTTTCGGACTTTCCGTGGCTATTTGTGCTGAACTTCTTGGTAGTTAATGCACGCGATTTTTGGATTTTACTGAAAACACGGGTTCTCGGGCTCATTGTTACGAAAGATGAGATTAAGAAGGTGTAACACAGGAAACATTAATGAAATTAACAAAGGCGTCACACGTAATGACCATATTCATTTTAAATCTCCTTGACTTTTAATAATAAAATAGTAGGTACCATAAAAGTTAGTATTATAGAAAATGCTGCAAAATTAAGGTAGTAATAAAAGAAGGTGTTCTTAAAGTGTTTTGATAACCTAGTATTAGATCTAAGTCATACCATTTCAATTTTATTTGAAGATGGAATTTGCTGCATCCTCATCAGAATAAAAAAACCAGATAAAGCAATAGAATTCTATGTTTAAGTATGGAAAATCTTTTCCTGCTTTCTTAACGCATTTTATAATAAATATAATAAAAAAGAGTTATTTTTAATCACAACTTTTTATTTTTTTTTTAATTGGAACCCTACGTTACACTTGAACATATAGATTTAGTTTTCTTTCCATTTTATTAAGGCAAGTTAAAGTCGTTTCTTCATATACCGTGTGTCCCATTTTAAAAAATACACGTGAATATCTCTTAAGTTAAGGGCTTAAAGAAAAATTTTTTTAAATAAAAGTTTTAGGGTTTTGAGGGGGACACCTAATGGTGACCTTGACCATGACCAAGTTGATTGTTTCAAATGTAAAAACACATATTTTTGACATCAGAAATGAAAAGAGCAGAAAATTTTACATCCGACTATGACCTTGACCGTGACCTTCAAGGGCATTTGAAGGTCATTTTAGTTTTTTGTTGCACAATTCATTTCCGTCTTTCCGAATAGTGTACTCTTGGGGTTTTCGAGGGCGCTGATCGCGAATATGAAGTCAGAATTTGATAATATTCAAATCCAATATGGCCGACCAATTTTTGGTATAAACATTTTTAGTATTCATATGGATTAACACTTTGAAAATGCTTCAACCTACGTTAAAACTCAAGGTCGAGCCGAGTGTTCGACATATTGGATCCGCCGTATCGGATTTAACTATTACTAAATTCTGAGCTAGTCTGAGAAAAACATTTAAATAAAAAATTGCATACCGCAAAGAGTTAATGGGCGAGCTCCACATATCAAAAAGAAAAATATGAACAAGATTAAAGTTTTGTCTGCAAAATACTAGAATGACCTTCAAATGACTTTTGAAACTTAAGGTCATGATCAAGGTTATATCCGGAAGCAAAATTCTCCGCATTTTCTATTTTGGTCTGAAAGATACCGGTTTCTATTTGAAAAATTAACTTGACTTTGAAATGACCGTGAAGGTCAAGGTTAATGTCATAGATAGACGTGAAATGGCCCACTCTTCTCATTTCTGCTCTCAAAAGTAGAATTTTGCGAGAAAAATCAAAATAACCTTCAAATGACCTTGAAGGTCAAAGTCAAGGTCATGGTCGGATGTAAAATTTTCTGCTCTTTTCATTTGTGGTATCGAAAATGTTTCAATTTGAAAAAAATAACTTGACCTTGAAATGACCTTGAAGGTCATGGTCAAGGTCACCATTAGATGTCCCCCTCAAAACCCTACAACTTTTATTTGAAACATTTTTTCATTAAGCCCTTAACTTAAGAGATATTCACGTGTATTTTTTAAAATGGGACACGTAAAATGATATATTTTTATTTTCCCATTAAGAAACGGACAGCACATAATGACGATGCTTCCAGCCTAAAATTCCACAAATTTTATTTTAAAATTAATACATATTTATACAATTTTATATTGAAAAAATGACACTATATTGGACCCAATTATCAACAGGAAAACAACAATAATAAATATGAAGTGTCGAAAATGGGAAAGAGAACCTAATATTTATAATTCAATAAAATTGAACGCCCATAATTACTATTCTTTTTTAGTTGAATTGTATTAAGGTATGGAGAGAACATTTTTTCAAAAACTTGTTCCCTTATACCCACCCAGGAAAACAGGGAGAAGAAAAATGTTGCATAATCGGTGTTATTAACTGCTTGAACAAATACTTAACTACCGAATTAAAAAAAAATATAAAAAAGATATATAAAAACAATACTACCATAATAATTATAACAAAAACCTATTATTATCTTACCCTAAAATGATTTTCACAGCTATAAGCAAAACGTTTAAAAAAAATTGCGAAATTTCGCATTTTTGCAGATTTGTTTATACTCAGTATAAAAAGAATAATAATAATTATTTTTTCCAATAATTTTTTTAATTCCGCTTAACTTTTCAGTTATATTGAAAAAACTAAAACTCCTTTCATCCTGTTTTCAAAAATGCATCTCTAAATTTAATAGCATTTTGTAATTTTATCATATTTAGGTGATCAATAAACGGATGAAACAATAAAAGCTCTTTAACACAATTGTTTCCTACTAAATCACGCAGTCAATAGCCTAGTATAGTTTAGATCCGTTTCTTTCTCAATTTATTATCTCACCGTGCTTAAAATTTAAATAACACCGATGAAGCTTAGGCTTTAATTGAATTTTCGCTTCGAAGATACATTGAAAGACACTGCTATGTTAATTATAAATCGTATCTCCTAAAAAGTGGTCATTTATTTTATTTTATCATCTATCAGATGCAATAACAAGTAGTATATTATTCGAAGAGTGAATATCTGTTTTATTTTATCTTTCCCCTCTCACAGCTATGGCGTACACAAGCAATTCTTAAAATAATCAAACAGTGATAGATCACCAAATAAGAATGTTTTGACAACTCACCTACAGAAAAGCGCATGGTCACGGACGAATAGTTTCCTGAATGTGTTGTCATGATTGTTTTGAAAACATAATATATTGTGTTTCTAAAGTGCCTGAACTAATAGATTGCTTTCTTTTGGAAGACTTCATTTTGTAAACAAGTATCGATGTGGTGAAGGATAAATCTTTGTTATTTTTAGAGGAGAAAAAATGATTCAACGCTTTTTCTAGTAATAGATATGGAGATTTTCTTTTCGTTTGATAAAATGTGATATGTTTGTACTTGGTCGTTTATCAGGTTTTTTTATTTCACTATAATTACCGTCCAACTGTACAGCTGGTATTATCCCATTGAAATTAAAAACAATTACTATATTTTTAAGTATCGCTTAAAGAGTCCATGGAGCCAGAAAAATGTATTGAAGAAGTTTCTTTTTATTAATTACAAACAATAGTAACTAAACCATAAGGTTTAATTTTAGGTGAAATTCTATTAGAATACCTTAGACCCAATTTCGAAAAACCAGTTATTTGGATAACAGCAGATAATGAATTTTTTCTACATTAGCTTCACATTAATGAATAGTACTCAGTTTTTATACATTGTCTTCAAAAAGTTGTTACAGTCTTCTAACTAGCAATGCTTTTGAAACATATTATTAACTAGAAGTAGTTATTATTTTGCCAATTCCTCCCCGTCATATGATATCAATAATGATGATGAACAAACAAATGATGATCATGATGGTACAAAGTACTAAAAATAACACAGGTCAACATTTGATCTAGGGACAAACGTCAGAAATAACTATGGTATATAGGGGTTTTTTGAATCGCTGATCACGAATCCGAGGACGGTTCAGCTCCATCACATCAGGTTCAAGGTGATTTCAAGGTCAAATGCCGTTGCAGAACCTTATTGTCTCGTTTTCCCAGTAGTTCCATTCTCTCCGAATGTTTCCGATACTTGATATCACAAAATATGAACAATATTTAGCGAATATAATAAAAATCCGGTATAAATCTTAAAACCCGTTAATTATTAACCACAAATTCTTGAAACCATAAGCTTAAAAACCTAACCTAATAAACCTAAATTCATTAAACTAAACCCACAAAACCCAAACCCATAAAATTTAAACCAATAAAATCTAAATACACAAAACCTAAACCAACAAAATCCAAAACCATATAACATAATCTTATAAGACCTAAATCCATGAAATCTAAATCCATCAAATTCAAAGCCACAAAATCCAGACCCATGCAATCTAAACCCATACAAACTAAACCCACAAAACCTAAATCCATAAAACTCAAACCCATAAAATCTATACAATCTATACTGACAAAATATAATTCCAATAATCCCAAACTTGTAAACCCTTAAATATCAAAATAATAGATTGTTAACCTGTAAATCCTGAACTGTATAAATTATATGTAGGTTTAGATTTAATATTTTGGATCAGGTTAGGTTTTTACGTTTATGGTTTCAAGAATTTGTGGTTGAAGGGTTTATAATTAACTGGTTTTTTTCTTTTATATCATATTTCTGACCTCCAGTATCTAATGATGTAATATTTTTAATATTAGCACAAAATATTTAAAATATATATTTTAAGTAACTTCTTGAGTTTTTTATTTAATAGTCGACAGATTTCCCTAAGTAATTAATTAATTATAGACATGTATCTTAATAGGTGTTCAGTTTCGAATAGAATTAAATTATTGATCTAAAACGTAAAAATAATCAATAGGTATATCTACAAAATTATGTTTAATTAAAACAGAATGCACCAGAAATACTCAGCTGTTCATAACAGTAAAACTGCAGAGACTGAAGTATACAGGGTGGTCCGAATTTTATGCAGGAAACTTCGAGGGTAGATAGATAGATTTAAAATAATATGTGTTTGCCTTTTAAACATAGGTCTGGAACGGCCCCGTTTTACAGATACAGAGTGTTGAGGTTGTTAAAAAGATTGATTTTTTGTTTATATCTTCGGAATCTATTAATAGATCTCAATAAAATTTGGTACAGATAATGTATGACAAAAGGCCATTCATTTCCTAAAATATGAGCTCTAAAGGTACAACCAGTGCTGTACAACTGGGCAGGGGTCATCTCCTTTTTACGTAAAAAAAATACGTAAAAAGGTAACTTGAATTCTTTCCCTAAGGTTCGCCGTTTTCAAGTTATTTATACCAATACAATCCCCTTGTGGCAGACATTTCTAACAATAATATTACAAAAATATTTATGTATATGCTTAAAAGTAAGTGGAATTTGTAAGCACATCAACAAAATTCTTTACCACCACACCACCTGTGAGGTAGAGTTCCTTACGCGTTTTAGTTTCCCCTGGAAGCCTAACCCACTATCTTTACAAATAAGAACAACTTAAATCAAAACAATAATAAATGTACATTTTCCAAAGGCGAGGGGTAGTGAATTTTCACAATCTGCATATTTGGTCACAAGAAAATCCTCATGAAATTCGGACAAGATCTTTTCAACACGAATTTTCTGTGAACGTGTGGCTCGGAATAATTCGCAATAAAGTTTGTGGACCTTTCTTCTTGCTACCCCGTCTAAATTCCCAGTCATTTCTAAACTTTCTAGGAAACCATCTATTTGAATTATTAGAGGATATTCCATTAAATATACGACAAAAGAGCTGGATACAATGGATGGTGCTCCTGCGCATTCTGGGAGAATAATATAAAAATGGCTTAATGAAAATTATATGGGGCTATGGATAGGTAGAAGAGCAAATGCCAATGTCAACTATAATGATGCAAAGGACCCAGTGTCTTGGCCAGCCAGATTGCCATATCTAAACCCCTGGACTTCTATGTTTGGGGTTATCTGAAAAGTAAAGTATATTCTACTCCAACAGATACAAGACCACAAATATTGCAACGAATATAAAACAGGTGTAATGGATTAAAAGAATACCACTACATGATATTAGCTTCAATTAATTCCATTAATAGATGTCAGAAATGTATCGATGTGGGTGGTTCGCATTTTGAACAATTGTTGTAAATACGTAACGTTAATTTTGTTTCTTGTTTAGTTGCTGTTGCTTGGTAAATATATTTTTATTATTATTTTGATTTAAATTTTTCTTATTTGTCGAGTATTAGGCCTCCAGGGAAAACTAAAACACGCCAGGAACATTACCTCACAGGTGGAAAGGAGTGTAAATAATTTTGTTGATGTGCATACAAATTACATTTACTTTTAAGCATAAACATAAATATTGTAATATTATTGTTAGAAATGTCTGCCACAAGGGGATTTTATTGGTATGAATAACTTGAAAACGGCGAATATTAGAGAAATAATTAAAGTCACCTTTTTTACGTATTTTGCGCATTAGAATATAAATCAGTTACAATGACGTAAAAAATGCAGTGGCGTAGGTTTTTTAGTAAAAAAAGACGTTACCCCTGTCCAGTTGTACATCACTGGTTGAACCTTTAAAGTACATATTTTAGGGAATATAAGGCTTACTTTCTTTTACATTATATGTATCAAATTTTATTGAGATCGGTTAATAAATTCCGGAGATATAAACAAAAAATCAATTTTTTTAACAAGTTCAACACTCTGTATCTCTAAAACTGGGTGGTTCCAGACCTATGTTTTTAAGACAATTACATATTATTTTAAAGAGATCTATCTGCCCTCGAAGTTTTCTGCATAAAATTCGGACCACCCTGTATTTTTCTCTGAAGTGGTGTTCTTCTTTATTTTTTAAAGTTTGTGCTGGACTAGTTCTTTCTTGTATTTACATAAAATTTTACCTGACTTTCCAACTTCGACATAATCTATCTCAGAAATTAAGCATTTTTCAACAAAACTTTATTTGAGCGACTTTCATTAATTGAAATTGAAATTTGAAAGGTACTTTTGCCTTTTCAAATATTATAAAATAACTTTTATTTCTGTGATAATATGTAATTTTATAAAATACGTTCTAACCATCTTTAAAGCATCTGCTTGAAAAACGAAAATTAACTTTATCAAATAAAACTAACTAGAAAAAAATCATTGTGTAAAACCATTCCTTACCTTATTATTAGGTTTGTATATTATGTCATAGACAAAGCACATCCCAAGTACGGTAATCCCAGTCTCCTTGCTAAGCATAGCGGCTAACGCCAACATCAAGCACAAAGCCAAGTAAATCCACAATTTCACCTTATTTCTCCAACAACACGAATTAAAACTGTCCACATTTCTACCCGTCTTCACGCGGTTTACGGACACTTCCTTTTCACCGTTCTCCACGTCTCTAATGTGCCTTTTAGGCCAGTTGCAACTAGTAACGTTTTTCTGCAGAGCAAACACGATTTTCTGATACCTTCTCGTGTCATTTTTACCACTTAAGCCTTTCCCGCAAAAGCTAGAGCAGCACAGGATGTCCCTACACCTAACGTGAGCAATATAAGCTAACAAAGATAAGAAATAGAAATTACAGGCAGCCAAATCCGCCCTTCCCACCACCCCCGCGACGGTCTCCGTGTGAATGGGGTGGGTGGCAAACACTAAGCCTGTCACGGCTGCTCCTGTCTTCTGCTTAGACTTGGGTAGAACCAGTCGTGCTACTCTGATCAATAGCACTGTGGCCAGGCAGTGCAGGAGGACGTTCACTAAGTGGTAGCCCCATGGTTGGAATCCTCCAAGGAGGTAGTTGAGGCGGAAAGTTAGCACGCACAGGGGGCGATATGAGCCATGTGAGCCGCTGTCGCTCAGAGGTGTGCCCCAAAAGTCGTTTTCCAGTAGTCGGCTCCATGGGGTCTTGGAGAGTAGATCTGGATTACTCAGGATAGCGCGACTGTAAAAAAAATAATAATTAGAAAATATATCTTTGGACAAGTATAACTGAGTAATAAACATCTGTATACGAATTGATATTAGAGTTGTGATGATTTATTATTAGAATTTCTCGAAAAGGAACCCAGCCCCAAATTGAACTAAGTCCATAAAATCAAACAAAACATTTATGTAAATTTATAGAATTCATAAAAAAGTTAAAAATAATTGAATTTATTCGTTCTACGCAAAATGATTTCCACTACTGTCAAATGGCCTTGGCAAAGTTAGTAAGTGAGTCCTGTTGTATTTTTATGTTCTCTCTTCTATTAAAGATAAATCCTTTTGTAAACGATTATGATCTAATAGTAGATTTGTTGGTCATCAGCATGTATTGAGTGATTGTTGTTAATATGATAATATAGGTTAGGAACATAGATAATAATTATAATTGGTCTAACAAGCGGATCCTCGAGGAACACTTGAACATACTGGCAGTTAACCGAAATATGAGTTACCTACCCTCACCAAATAGTATGCAGGGTAGTACTGGACAAAAACATGGTTGAACCAAAGATTTAGCAAGAACTGAGGCGCAGTTTTTCAGTAACGTGGCAAATAAAATATTTGATCCAGAGTCGTCTCCAGCGGGGAATTTGAAAGGAGTGTTTTTTCGAAATTAACATTGGCAGTTTATACAGGGAAAAACCAATAAAGAGTTTTTTAGCAATGTCCTAAAATATGCCTAACTGTGATTTATGACAAACTTTTCTTATGTGCGTACACAAATTGGAGCACAACAAATTTTATCATTTTAGCTACAATGTATTTTATCCAAAGTGGAAAGAATATTTGCATATTAATTCATTATTGTGTAAAGCGAAAACCGATATTATTCTAACGAACTAATTTAATAAACATTAAATATTAATTAATTTATTATTATATAATTTAATTATTAGTTTATTATATATTTAATAAATTATCAAGCTATGTCATTTATTGAAATGTTTACTATTTTGAAATATTATTTAAAAGCAAAATAATGAATGACAATACACATTTTCGTTCCAATTTAGAATAAATACAGATACGAATAATTGTAATTTCAAATTATAAAGCTTGAGGTGTTGTATCTCTGTAAGCACATCAGATAGATTTGTTTAAAATCAGTTTTTCTCTGTTTAAACCATCGTTAATTTCGAAAAAATGGCCCCTTCGAAATGTCCTACTCCCCATCAGCCTATGTCTATGGAGAAATTCTAACGCAAAATTATCGAATTGTTTATGTAGTGTCACCGTTTCATTTGACAGAAATTCAAATTAATCCTATTACCTTTGACAAAGATACAGAGGCGTCTTAAAAAACGGCGTGATACATAGAAAGTTTTAACTGTTGATGCAGGATATAATGTTTTTTTTTAATGGGACACCTTGGATTTTTTTTAATCTGTAAATATTCCTAAATTCACAAAATTAAATAGATCATGTATGTATTTATTGTTGATTAGACTTTTTGGTTCGTATGCAGAGGTGAGCATTTTCATTGGGAAAATTTTCAGCCCCAATTAATTATAATTTATTTTACATTGTCATAAAATTAAATGTTATAGTTTGAAGCTCCTTACTTTACCTGACAGAAAATTCAGATATCTTATTTCGAGAAACTACACTACTGACAAGATATCTGTTATGTATGTGGTCAAGTTACCCATTTATAGACAATACCTTGACGAGGTTATATCCCAATAACCCAACAATGCATCCTTGACGTATAACAAGGCTATTGTACCCAGGAGAAAGCTGTATTATTAATAGTTGCTAAGTAAATGTTTTAATTTAACGTTTACGTAGGTATATTTGGAAACAAACTTGAGATACAAAAGGAACATAATTTACGGACGGATTTCCTATAAGCTTGAGGTACAACTTTTAATACAACTTTTTCATCATAGAAATGAGTTGAACTCGACGAAAAAGAAAAAATAAAGAGGTTTATCTTGTTTTCTTAAATGGGCAGTTAAGGATATAAAAGCACTTGTCTTAGATCCACTTGGAAATAAATTTGTTCAATAATTGAATCTAAATGTACATGTTAATGTATTTCAATTTTTGAATACTTCACAGGGAAATGCATGTAACTGTAAGGTAGCACAAACTGGCATGAAAACATTAGTAACACACTCTGATGCCTTGCTTAGCTCATGTTTTACAGAAAATAATTTTTTTTTTTTTCGTAAAACTAAAAGACTGAATCAACACTCACCAAAATTTCGGGGAAAGAAAACATACTCTTGTATGTAGGTAAGTAGATATGGCAGATATAGGGTGGCCAAATGAAAACGAAACAGAGCCATTTTCAGGAACTCCGTCAAGATTGTAGAAAAACGCTCAGACCCGTCGATTTTAGATTAAAGGGGGACATTGTTTGCTGGTATTTTTGACTCCGCCACTTTCACCCCCAAGCAAGGGTAAGCATCACCCCAAAATATTTAAATGGCATTGGGGGTTGAGTAATATTTCTTTTGAAAGCTCTTACAATTCTCTTTACAACAGACTTTAAATTTTATAATTCCGCCCAATACTTTGAAAAAAATTTACATTTTAAAATTTAAATTATGTTTAGTTGCTTACTTACTACTTAGTTGATTAAATGTTCAAACTGATGACCGCCCGCTTCCATACAAGAATAAAGATTTTGTTCGAAACGTTCGCGCACATTCCGAAGCATTTCCGGAGTGATTCGACGGCATTCGTCGACGATTCTTTGACGCAAATCTTCCAGCGACGCTGGCTGTGTTTTATAGATTTTACTTTTTAGGTATCCCCACAAAAAGAAATCAAGGGGCGATAAATCCGGTGATCGTGGAGGCCACTCAATGCTGCCTCTTCTCCCAATCCAATTCCGTAGAAAACGTTGGTCCAAATACTGACGGACAATTAACGCATAATGCGGAGGAGCACCGTCCTGTTGAAAAATCAAATGATCTTCATCATACTCTGGAACATTTTCAATAATATCAGTCAAGGCAGGGTCAATAGCGTCTTCCAGTAATTGCAAATACATTTGGCCAGTCAAATTACCAGGTAGAAAAAAAGGACCCACCAGCCGGTCACCGAAAATTCCAGCCCATACATTTAATTTTTCCGGTTGCTGTGTATGCACCTCGTGAAAAACTCTTGGGTTTGAATCGGACCAATAGCGGCAATTGTGACGATTTACCGTCCCGTTCAAGAAAAAACTGCATTCATCAGAAAAACAGATGTTAAAAAGGAACTGTGGATCGTTCCCTGCTCGCTCACTCATTATTTCGCAAAATTGCAAACGGCGGTCATAATCATCCTCATGAAGTTCCTGGACTAAATGTATTTTGTATGGATGGAATTTATTCTTCTTCAAAATGGTTTGTATGCTAGTTCGATTGATCCCAGACGCAGATGCCAGCTGCCTCGTACTTAATGTAGGATCAAGATGAACTTGTCCCAAAACTGCAACTTCACTAGCTTTATTAACTATAGGTTTTTCAATTTCTCGTTTTTTATTGGCTACGTTCCCTGTCTCTTGAAATTTTTTTACTAACTCTAGAACATACTTCCTCCTGACATGTCGATCTTGATGTTGTTCATTAAATAGCTGAGCTGTTCTATTCGCACATTTATTGTTCATAAAGTAAAGCGAAATGATATCTACCCTTTCCGCAATGGAATAAACCATAGTGTTTAATTTTCAAAAACACAATTAAATAAACTACCAACCAACGCTTCCAAATAATACTAGAAAATAATTTGGAATCCACTAATTTTACGTTCATTGTGTGTGTATAGCATTCATTTCTGTTTTTTACAATTGTGTTTTTTTTTACGAAAGTGATAACAAATCGCCAAAAACCAATGTAACGCAAGAAATACTAAATTTATACCATTGGCGTACTTAACTCGAATGACTGACATTTTTACCGTTACTAATTGTTTGTACATAAGTTTCAACTTTAAAATCAAAATTCTTAATAAGTATTGGGCGGAATTATAAAATTTAAAGTCTGTTGTAAAGAGAATTGTAAGAGCTTTCAAAAGAAATATTACTCAACCCCCAATGCCATTTAAATATTTTGGGGTGATGCTTACCCTTGCTTGGGGGTGAAAGTGGCGAAGTCAAAAATACCAGCAAAGAATGTCCCCCTTTAATCTGAAATCGACTGGTCTGATCGTTTTTCTACAATCTTGACGCAGTTCCTGAAAATGTCTCTGTTGCGTTTTCATTTGGCCACCCTGTATGTAGGTTAAGTTTATTTAGTCTGTCGTACAGTGAGGGGTCTTGTTTTGTCCAATAATTTTAAAGAAGTAGAAGTTCAAACGGATTTAACCAAAGTAAGCACGGATATTTACAACAATTTTGTTGTTCATTATAAAAAGTTTACTCGAAATATGTATTGCCTTAAAATATGGCATTAAACGTATAGAATATAATACTAGGGAATGCTTTCTCGAGTGACGTTGTCCTGGTTACTCATGCGAGAAAAACAGTCGATTTTCAAATACGTTTTAGAATGGCTCTGTTATGTCCTGAAGTAGACCTTTGGGGCGATGGGGACATCTAGCATTTGGATTTGAGTATCTTTGGGGTTGTCTCGTCTTGTCATAGGATCTAGCTGAAGTCTTAGATTTATGTAAAGCTAGAATCCCTTGGTATTCTTGGTGCTTCCCGGAAAAATGAAACCGATGCGCTTTTTCCCGTGAATGCCTTCGACAGTCGCTCTGCCAACTGCATCGTCCCTCTGAATGTCGTCTCCTCTGGTTGGGTGTGTTTGGAGCGGTTTCTGGTTTCGTAGACAGTTTTGGCAGTTGAATTCGAAACACGCTTGAAAATTGCTGCATAGATGTTTGTGGCGACAGGTTCCATGTTCCATGCGATTTTCAAAGTGCATCTCACACGAACATTCTAGTTTGTAGCCATGTAATATATTATAATTCGAACGTGTTACGCCGTTTGAAAGCCACATTATTTATATAATAATAAATAATAATTGATGGGTGGCGATCGCGACATTGTGTGCATTCGGGTCGTTTAATTGAAATGATATTTGTTATTAGTTATAACACGCAGCGACACGCAATGAAATATGCGATGCAATACCAGCGGCACGACATCCTTGTCAGATGATATATAGACGCTAGTTTGTATCGATTAGATTATTTTGCTGATATTTAAATAGCATGATAATTTCATTATAAATAATTAGTATATGTCGATGAGGATGGATGGGAGGATAGCGGAATGTGAATTAATAAGTTACTGTAAACATTGCAGGTAGATCTGAATATTAGTTTTGCTGAAGATTGATGAAAATAGAATGGTACTGTGGCATAATTGTACACCTTTCCGATCGGAACCACGAAGCAGTCTCCAATCTCTCTGCGCAGAGTTAATATCGGTCAAGGAAAAGTAAAAGCTTCTCCGAAAAATGGAAATTTGAAAATTTGAGAAAACGCAATACAAAATCACACTACTACATCAGACTACAAGTGTATCCCGTCCCAAGCCATTACAATCCAAAGATGGGCAAAATTCAAAGAGGCCAATTTTCCAAACCTAAGGCAAGCTTTGTTACAGGACCTCTGTAGACCAATCAAAGGATTGAACGTCGACCCTGGTACTTTGCAGTTCAATAACCTATACCTGGCTGGTATGTGTAGAACGACAAAAAATTTAAAGTTGCATTATATGAAGCTCTCTAAATCAAATATTATTTATTATTAAATCAACATTTCTCAATAAATTCATTTTTTTTTAATAATTCAAAACATTCCTAGCACCCCATCTACATAGGCATTGTCCGAACCTGCTTTGAAAATCCCGCGGGATACGATAAGATCCCAGAAGCTTCCAAATCTATAGGTGCTTACAGGAGACCTGCACATGTTCTTAGTAGCTTCCTTAAATTCATGGGTAGGTACTCAGAAGACCTAGACTAGCTCCAAGAAGTTCCAAGAACATATTTCGCCTCCTATGGAGGACAGTACAGTACATGGGGATCTCAGAAGAAATGTCAGTTCACCCCATATTAGAAGTAATACGACGGCATGCTGCTATTGCAAGATTCTATCGACAAAATTCGATAGTTTTCAACTAATGATGATGAAACACAACTGGCAAAATTATTAGATAAAGACCGGATTTATTAGTTCTCATCCGTATGTCATAATTAACGGTATTATCTTCCTTTTCCAAAAGATAATTAAGAGAGACCGCAATTATTTAGTTGAATAGTGATAGATGTGTGTCTAATTATTCTGTGAACTTGGAGCCTTGCTGGCTGTATATTCTAAAGGATGAAGAATAATATAATAAACACCGTAGCTATGGAAATAGACAAAGGCGAATAAACTTAAACTGTCAAAACTGTTAAAACAAAAAGTCAAAAAGAATTCAGTAGACGAAAACAGTGGATTTTCGAATCGTTAACGACCTTTTTAAAATACGGGATATTAAATGACGTGTTTTTCTGCTTTTTTAGTGTGATTTTTTGATTAGGCAAAACTATTTTCAAAAAAATAACCCTTGACTGATCGATTTGGCGCAAGGGTCTATTTAACTTTATTTCACAGGTGGCAAATACTCAAAAAGTAAAGAAAAAAATTGAAATTTGATTCTAATCAAAACTGAAGTTCTACAGTAATTCATAAAAACTATGGGGTTACTTTGAATAAACTGTTTTTGTTTAATCAAAACAAAGCAAACAAACCAAAAACGTACCACTAAATGCACCCTTCAATCTGTATTTCTTATTTTTAATTTATCTGCTACTTGATCCAGTAAGTAACAGTGACCATTGATAGATGTAGTACTCTGCTACGTCTTGTATATATTCACTCCATTCTGTAGGTAAGATAAAAATTAACTGCATCGTTCGGTACAAATAAATCCGAAATCGCTATAAGCCTGGTGAGTTCCTCGGATGATCCTAACTCAGTTTACTAGATATTATTGATATGACTGTGCTTCGAAATCGCAGATCGCTCTTTGTCAGTGGTCGAATTTATGCCTTGGTATTGAGGAATGACTATTCATAGACCTGCTGCATTCCAAAATAATTTTTTCAGTTATATTTATATAATCGATTAACAGGGGTCCGAACGGAAAATGCAAATATATCAGAAAAACTTTACAACTTTTAATAAAAACAACCGATACACGTAAACTTTGACCTGGATGGTAGCTAAGAGAAAAGCGCATTCTCAAATTTGTGGAGACTAGTTTCCTTCTTGAATTATTCCTTTGTAGAGGAATGAAGTTGCAGGGTTGACTCTTTTATAGGAAAGTACCCTTAATCAAAGCACAGACAATATAGCTTATCACTTCACACCGCGTGTTAAAACCCGAAAAGGATGTAGGCTCGTCTTAGCTGGCAGCCAGCAATAAAATTTAGTGTGGTAACTCTTCGACCAAGTAATAGGCGGCAGTTCTAACTGTGGCAGTGTTGCCAAGTACCTAATTTATTATTTATTTTATATGAATTCGCCTTGGAATGGGAGAATTCAAAAACTTGTTATTAATGTTGCATTATACAGGTTGTTTAAAAATGTAGCGAAACACATATTTTTTATTGAATATTCTGTATTTTATCACGTAAAAGATTACAGTTTCTTGACACAAGTGTTGCATCATGGTTGCCTTAACAGTGCTCATATTTGTGGCACAAGGTGTTCAAAAAAATTAAACAATATAAAATTTCCTTAATAAAAGTTCCTTAATTTTTTATTTTCTTGAATATTTTATTTAATAAAATTCTTGGAACCTCAAAGGCTGGTTGTATACGAAGATTATTGAAAAAAAGCAAAAAATAATAATCAATCAATGATCCTTATTGAGATAACAAACAAAAAAGTTTGTTAACAACTGCCACTGCTGTTGCAACTTTTGATTAACTTTTTTGTTTTTCGGCATACGGACCTTTCGCATTCAACGCAGAATATAAAAAATAGACATTGATAAAAGAAGTGTACAGGATAAATCCAGGGGTACGCGTGACAACATTGACAAACCGTTGTTTATAGCGTTGCTAAGATACGGGTAGGAATGCCGGCTGCTGTATTTGATTCTTCCTAAAATTCTGCTGTCCTATTCCAAGCGTTGTCTGGAGCGATAAGCTATTGTATTGTCTGTGGTCAAAGTTTACGTGTTTCGACGCCTTTTTTTGGATTTTCGATATAATAATGATATAGATAATTACTTTTAACCTAAAATGCTTAAATTTTCACATTACAAAAACTAAGTAAACAATTTATAAGTACCTTATAAATACTCATATTTTTCTTTTGATCGTGTTTGTATATATCCGAATTCCGTTAAAATGCGTATCATTATTTAGTGATTAACCCAGTTAATTTGTAATTATAAGTAAATTATTAAACTTAAATGTTTGCTCAAGGTCTATAAAATAATTTATAGCTCCCCTGTCATATCCCGTACAATGACGAAAATAATTTAAAACAATATCAAATCGAATTCAGTACAAAAATCGCAGGAAAACCTAAATCTATTTTTATCAACTTAATCGGGGTAAATTTAAATTGGATTTCGTTTTTTCTGCTTGGTTAAAAAAACGCTAATGAACCAGCAGAGATTATTGTACAAGTGTTAAAAAATGACAGTTTGTAATCTGGATCGTTTTGTGCCAATGTGAAATATGAAATTTATCGAGGCAGAGGGTAATGATCTGTTATGTTATGCACGAGAAAATGTTAGCGGAGGGACGGAATCTCTCTTTCAAGTAGAATCTTATTACTAAGCAATTTCGAGGGAGTGGTAGGTGACCTAAAACCACGGTGGGTCTGAAAATACAGGAATTTTATATTGGATGCACAAAGTCGGGAATTATATTAAATATTCTTCTTATGATTTAAAGAGGGCACTAGAAATATTCGTAATGCTTGAAGGATATAAACACATAATAGTATATTGTCATATTGAATTAAATTTTGATGGTTATTTTGTTCTAGTCATAGTATTTTGAGTAAGTTTTATACAAGGTGTTTCAAAAACATATGCGACCGCATGTGCATGAGGTAATATCTCACTCAAAAATAAAACAAAAGCTAAGCCCAAAAAAATGTAACACTTCAATGGACTATCCATTGTCTTAGTCCACAAAGTGATAAAATTAATGAGAATTTATGGTTTCAAGTTGCAAGAATAGCTGGGGTAGATCTATGTAAAATAATTTATTGTATTCATCATTCACTATTTTAATTATTATTATAAAGTTACAAAAATTACTTGATTTTATGAAACTTGGCAATAATTATCTACAGGCTGTTACAAATTCGCTTCTCACTACAGGGATCTCGGAAACGGTAAGAGGTACAAAGTAGCTCACACAATTCAGATGTTTCAATATTTCTATTCATTTCCATCCAATACTACATGTTGGAACTGTTAAAAAAACACAACAGCAGAAAGTAGTACTAACAACTAACTATAATTGAAGCTCATAGGATAGGATATTATAAGTTATTGAAGAAATAAAGTAAAAATAAACTACGTTGCTATTGACAACATAATTACAAGAAAGGCAACGATCAGAAGAGAGATCATCAGCAGCTATATCCTAAAGCCAAAGCCTACTGAGATATAGATATAAAACTTGTTTTATAATGTTCTGACAAATTTTTATATTACGGAGTTCTAGTAAAAAAGTAAAACTCACTAAAGTCTAGGTGTTCGATTAAGTGGAACGATTCTGAATGAAATATTAAAACTGAAATTCTCCCTAATGATACTAATGGTGTCCATTCATGGATGGTGAAGATAACTTCATAACAAACACTCATATATTGAACTTGGGAGTCGTTGCTGTGGTGCACTAGGTACTTTCCTAGCAGGCCCGCCCCACAGATCCTAACTCGAGAACAGCGAAGACAGGTCAAAGATTCCTTGGTAAAGCTAAGGAAGTACGTTGTAATCTATAACTGGTGGTGAGTGAAAAAAAAAACATTGTACTTTAAATATAAATTATTGCCGATACCAGTTATACTGATTGTTTTAATATACGGGGTGTTTTTAAATGAAGTAGCAAAAATGGTACCAGTGAATGTAGAGCCAAAAATAAGAGGATTGAAGTAAAAATACCTTATATGAAAGTTGCACCCCTGAGGCGATATACACTCTTAAAGGAGGGGATTGAACTTCACATTTTAATTTTTTTCTTTAACATGAGGAATGCACGCAACTTGGTATGAGCATCCTACTAATAAAGAGACAACTTTTCAATATTTGTTCGATCATTGGTGTATTTTATAAAGGAGTGAAACAGTCAACCACATTGCAAAATTTTATTAGAAATTTTTTGTATGAAGCAAATTATTTATTTAAAAATATTTATTGGGAAGACTGACTTATTGCGCAACTTTTTCACCTCTTGTAGTTTTTTGATAAAACCGATTGTTTTCTAGTAAAAAAATTAGATGCGTCATCGTTCACTAAAGGGGTAATTGCTAAAATTTGTAAAAATAAAGAAGGCGGATGTCATAACAAATAAATTGTTATTTATCATATTAATAAATTGACACTTTCTGTCAATAAGCTGGTAATTTAATAATAATATTAAGAATAATTTGCTATTAATTAATGAATAATGTTTGATAACTTATGACTATGGGACATGTATTAGATAAAGTTATTTTTATCTGAAATAAAATTTAATACAAACGAAAAACAAGAAATGCAAAATTAAATTTAAAGAATATTCTCTAAATAATTTCTATTTTGCTGCAAGCATAGCCTAATACGTCTGTTGAAGTTATAACGCACTCGCACAAACAGTTCTTGGTTATTGCGAAGGTCATCTGCTGCCTGAAATATTCTTAAGCGTAGTTCTTATAAGGAGGAACAGGAGTGGCGTACAATACTTTTTATGTGTCCCCACAAAAAGAAATCCACAGGCGTTAGGTTAGGTGAACGTGCAGGCCAACAAACAGGGGCATCACGACTACGACCAATCCAGCGATTCGGGTAATTTAAATTTAACCATTCTCTAACGGCAAGTGTACTATGTGCAGGCGCCCCATCGTGCATATACCACATCACCTGATGTGTAGCGAGGGGTACATCCTCAAATAATGTTGGAAGATTTTCGTTCAAAAATCTAAGATACTCGGCCGCTCCAAGCCTGTGTGCAAAAATAAAAGGACCTACTAGAGTATTTCCTACAATTCCCATCCAAACGTTTAAACTGAAATTATGTTGACATCTTGAAACAAATATTTCATGAGTATTTTCGTCCGACCATAAATGAATATTGTGAAGGTTTACTGCACCTACTCTACGAAAGTTTGCTTCACCGGTGAAAAGTATTCATTAGGAAATTTAAGTCATGCCTGGAAATATTAATGAACCATTGACAAAAATCCACGCGGTTAGGTAAATCAGGGTCATTCAATTTTTGCACGGGTTGATGGTGAAAAGGGTATAAATGTTTTTCATGAGCTACATTCCCCACAAGATTGTGAGAAACTTGCAGTTGCCTGAACACCTTTCTTATGCTTGTACCACAGTCTTGTTCTAGATGTTCCAGTATAGTTTCCTCAGTTTCAACAGTTCGGACACATTACGCCTGCTTCCGGCACCCTCACGATTGGGCTGAATTTTACCAGTTTCGCGAAGCCTTCTTTCCACCGAGGCGAATGTTTGTCTATGAGGAATCGGTCGGTGGTATAATCTTACTGCAGCGTTACTATTTTTTCTGGATTCGAAAAGCACTTGGAGCATGTCGACATATTCGTCATTGGTATAAATATTATTTGCCATAATTATTTTGATAATAAATTAATCAATTGGTACTAATTATTGGTTGACAGAAAGTGACAATTGATTAATATGATAAATAACAATTTATTTGTTATGGCATCCGTCTACTATTTTTACAAATTTTCGCAATTACCCCTTTAGTGAACGATGACGCATCTATTTTTTTACTAGAAAACTATCGGTTTTATCGAAAAATTACAAGAGGTAAAAAAGTTGCGCAATAAATCAGTCTTCCCAGTAAATATTTTTAAATAAATAATTTGCTTCATATAAAAAATTTCTAATAAAATATTGCAATGAGGTTGACGGTTTCATTCCTTTATAAAATACGCCAATGATCGAACAAATATTGAAAAGTTGCCTCTTTATTAGTAGGATGCTCATACCAAGTTTCGTGTCTCTAGCATGCCTCAGTTAAAGAAAAAAATTAAAATGTGAATTTCAATCCCATCCTTTAAGAGGGTATATCGCCTCAGGGGTGCAACTTTCATATAAGGTATTTTTACTTCAATCCTCTTATTTCTGGCTCTACCTGGTACTGGTACCATTTTTGCTACTTCATTTAAAAACACCCTGTATTCTTTGATAAATGTTCATTTTCAGTCACTTTTATTTATTTTATTATCTTGCATTATAAAAATACAAAAAGTAAAAAAAAAAGTATATTATTACCAATATATTGGAAGCGCAACTGTTTTTCCAAACCAATGACGGAGAGTTATTCGTTTTCTCTTGACCGATTTTAATCAAATTCAGTCGCTTCTTTTGTTCACCGACATAACAAAACTTTGCAGGAAATTAGGAAAAGGGGACCGTGAAAGATCATGCTCGGCCGGTGAAAGTTACTGCTTACTGCTTGGTCAATATTGTTATATTTTCCGCTCAATGACTATCGACCCTCGTCTTTACTGGTATTTTAAGTGTTCTCGAGAGTTATACGACACGATGCTTAAACATAAATAGAAATATTAAACCGAGAGACAAGTTTTACTTTAGTACAAAACTAAGATCCTTAGACAAACTTACTCGTAAAATCAAGCAATTACGCATAGATTCGTTGAGTGAAAATAATGAGGTTTTCTTTATGAGATGCTACATTTAGGCACTTATTTTTTAGGTACAGAGTGTTAAAGTTAAAATTTAAAAAGTTTTTAATAATAATTTCTTTATCTTTTAAGTTGTATAAGTTTTGCAAATATTTTTATTTTTTGTTACCTACGTATAGATTCGTTGAGTGAAAATAATGAGATATTCTTTATGAGATGTTTCATTTTGGCACTTATTTTTTAGGTACAGGGTGTCAAAGTTAAAACTAAAAAGTTTTTAATAATAACCTCTTTATCTTTTAAGCTGTATAGATAAGTTCTGCAAATATTTTTATTTTATGTCTCAAAATATCTTTTACCAAAAGTATAAACGGAAGAAGGGAGGGTCGTAGTGCCAAATAGTACCGCCCAATATTTTTCTGCACACTAGGAAGCTAAAAAAAAAATTAATGTGAACTTTGGAATATAGACCACTCATGGTGTGAAGCAGCCACCAATTTTGACAAAGTTAATAATTAATATTATATTAATAAGTGTAACAATTCCTACTTACTAGAACAATATTCCATGGATTGTCAATGGTAGTAAAAATACTTATTATTTAAAATATATCTATTACTATTCAAAGAATTATGCTGCCGATACCAATCCGCAATTCCAATTTTGTCCCAGTAAGTGAAGGTGTTTCTGTTAAAATAAATAAATGTGCAGTCATGTTATTCTATTCTAAAAAATCCTCGTTCTATTTGCACATAAAGAGTAGATCATTTGATCTAGGTCAAAAACCTAGGTCTTGTGTTGAACACTTTGAAATGTGGAAGACATCATTTTGTAGATACAGAAATGTTATGCAGTATTAAATGTGTGTTTTGTAATTCATATTCTCAGTTTCATTTTTTAGTTTATTAATCGTATTTACCCAAAATCGATTAGAAACAAGTTTAAATGCATGCTGCTTATTTGTTTGCGGGTTGAAAAAAATAATATCGTGTTATTCAAAAATATAATGGTATCGATTGGCTTAAGAGTAGTATTTGTATATTGTATGTAGGCCCGGAAAAAGGGCTGGGAAATGACCATTTCGCGACTTTTTGTTTCGGCAAGCTGAATTTATCACTATACATGCTAAATATTATGTACAATAACATATTAGTTTCCACAGTCATAAAAATGGGGGGAAAAATATTTACAGCCTGGTTAATTGTATAATTTTTACGTAAATTCACGGTTTTCGCTTATAACTTTTTTCCGTTCATTTCCACGTGAAAACAGTAAAGTTTTTTTTTTCTTCTTCAAAAGACCTACAAAACTAGCCCTCGAGCGTCAAAATATTGTGTTTAGATCAAAAGTTATAAACAGAAGTTTATTTATGCCTTTTGAATTAAACATTTATAAACTGCGTTATTATTACCAGAACGTTTTGGTATCGCATCCTCTTATTCCTTATCACTGTCTAATAACTCTCACGAAATCTGGAATTGGTAAGTTGGATAGTTTACATGTTGCCTTATAAACAAATTAACTAATTATTTCAAAAACCATACCAAATATGAACCCATTATTTCATTCCCTACCAAAGTTATGATATAAAGCAGTTTTGACCAAAAATCATAAATCACCCTGTATCTCAATAAAGAATGTCCAAGGAGCTATTTCTATAGGCTAGTTACCCTAGACGTCCTCTATTTCCCATTAAACCATGTCCCTCTCGTGATGCAATACCCTGTATATTACAATAATTTTAATACATATTCTTCATTTCTGAGTATCGTATCGATTTTGTAATGCACATTTCAACAAATTGTATATTATTAACGTCGTTTCTCCGCCACCTCTTTCAATTTAACAAACTGCAACTAGGACACCCTATATTCAATTTTATATATTTGATATACGGCTACCTTCCAGTCGATATTAATATGATTTGGATTTGTAAAGCCAGAAAATGGTAGATTATTGACTAGTCATAAAACTAAAATTAAACAGTTCATTGTACCGATATCAGACAAATACTCCCTTCACTTAGAAAAGTACGAATATTTTTACTTTACGAAAAGGCGAAAAAAATTTAAAAAGAAGGCCTACAAATTTTTTCAGGTGCTCAGGTATTTCTAAATTCTACTCGAATTCGATAGATTGCCAACCATATCCTGGACACCATACATAGGTGCGTGAATTTTATTTATTATTACGTTTCTAAGTACAACATACATTTTGCCACATCAATCTGTTGTGGAAATTTCTAATTTTCAAATAAACAAACAGCCTTTATTACAGTTATTATAAGTAAGGGAGTAAATTATATTATTTTTATTCTTTCGTAGGTCCACAACTTTTTATAGAAAATCACAAACCGCGAGGGCATTAAGGTTAAGAGAACTCATTTATCATTTTGTCACCCTACCGCTATTATATAATCGTTTGTAGCTGCACTGTAATTTTTTCTTTTAAAATAATTTCCCATAGGTAAATTAGTTCCATATTTACGTGCCATATTTTCGTAATAGTACAAAACATGAATGTTCACTGCTCAACTTTTAATTTGTCTCTGTCGAAGACAAAATAAGTCAACATTACCATGAACGTTTTGAATTAACCTCAAAGGCATTGCGGAACTAATCACAAGGTGTTTTGTATTAGGTTAATATAGCATGTCTTTGTTTTTCGAACGATTTAATTTTAGGTAATTCATCATAATTTGCTTCGAACAT
Organism: Anoplophora glabripennis; assembly: GCF_000390285.2. Classification (NCBI taxonomy): domain Eukaryota; kingdom Metazoa; phylum Arthropoda; class Insecta; order Coleoptera; family Cerambycidae; genus Anoplophora; species Anoplophora glabripennis. The sequence continues at coordinate 124,945 of NW_019416808.1, forward strand.
GCGAAAAGGTACTTGAGGATGCAAGCAAAGGGGTTATTTACAAGAATCACTTTGGATGATCACCACGGATGAATCATCCAAAATTAATTCATATTGAATTAATTTATTTGCACATTGTATTGACAGTGAAATATTCATTTGACGTTAAAATGGCGGCAGTGCAAGTTGACGTTCAATATTCAGCTCGTCTAGAATTGCTCGTAAAGCTTGCTCCCCTAAACCTTTATTTCTATTTCCGTCTGTTTTATTATTGCAAAGGCCTCGTTGTTCTTGAAGCAATATTAAAATATTCGGCATGTGATCATCATTCCACTTAAAGCCATTACTATTTACATTGCAATTATATTTAATAGGGTAGCTATAGTCACAGAATTAACGACATAGAAATAACAATGAGCCTAATATTAAGGACCACTGGTGATTAAATGTAGTATTGTTAATTTGATACATTTTTCATTAAAATAATGTACTAAGAAAATAATGATGATTAGTAGCGAAGGATTAATCAGTTTATTTGTCAATACAATTAATATATGTAGGGTATTGTAGGTACAATGAAATAATATAAAAATTTCACTCATTTTACTGACAGAAAATTAACTATTTGAGTGAAAACTTGCCCAAATATGCGTCAAAACTNAGTTCTTTGATAATAACTGATAATAAGCTGGATGCTGGATATGGTAAAGAAATAATTCCACAGACAAGGATGGAATCAGAAGCTATCTAAAATAACAATAATCTACGCAAACACATATGCCTGATATAATGAAATTATTAAATAACTTTCCTAATTACAAAATTTACTCTTAAACATTAGTAGGATTATAGTGTAATACCTTTACAATGAAATAAATAGTTTATTTTGTAGTTTAGAACAGGAGTTATGAAGCTATGTTTTATTCGTGTTCATTTTATACGAAACAAGTTCTTTTCCTCGAAAAGATATGGATTACTGTAGGCAACTCTTAATTAAAAAAGCAATGTCTAAATTGTTAACAATTAACGATTTTATTGACTTGATAATGTGTACCTACCAAAAAGTGGCTAGTTAAAATTTAACAATATTAAGAATTCTTAACCATTGATTTGATACTCATATACAGGGTCATTCATTGAGAATGGGCAATCTCTAAACTGGACCAACAACAAAGTTGGAATTTTAATTTCAAATTTCTCAATAATTTTTAAATTTTCAGCAGAATTAACTCGAAAATTGGTGATTTTATGTTTTTTGGCACGATAATTACGAATTTGATTATTAATTTGCCGCTATTTGTACAGGTATTACTCTCTGTTACTTCAATAAATCAGAACACATTTTGGTGTGTAGTAACTCCTGTTTAGAGATTGTCCATTCTTAATGATATACTTATTCTTAATATTTAAACTAACTTAATAACTTTTTTAAGAGGTCCAATTCTAATATGTTTAGGTTAGCTCGGCTGACTTGGAGGTTACATTACATTATATTTTTTGCTTTTTGATTAAATTTAATTTCGGATAACAGATAGNTTATTTTTTCCTAAATTTTGTCCAAATATATGTACTTACAATTTTCGTAGTATTTTGAGGTGCTGACGACGCCATCAGTAAAATTTATCCATGACTTCGATATTTCTCAGAAAATCCACTATTTGATCATTAGGGATCATTAGATACAACCTTATGATAACAATTACAAGTAATAGAAAACTGAAAATTTCATAAACATTTAGATTGAAAAGCAAAACTTGTAAGAAAACACAATTATCACAGGACAACAATTTTCACACAAAAAAACAGACCTTGCCTGCTCGAAGGTTTTTGCCAACGACCTCAGAAAGGATAGACAGTGCATTGTCTTGGTTTGTTTTGTTCTACTGTAAATATTTTGAGAACTCAGCCTCCTATTGGCTAAATACATGTGGTAAGGTGCGCGCGCAGTACCTGCTCTATGCTAGATGTTTATTATTGTTTACGACTGTCGGCCGCCATTAATTCTTTGCGTGCTTACTGAGTTTAACGTTGTGTTTACCGTGGATTATTAGTTTCTTTGGCAGAATTTATTGTTTTTGTGAATAGACAATGGGAAAATATTGTGTTATATGTAGATTTCGCTTTAAAAGTGGAGGCAATCGCTCTTTTCACAGGTAGGTAGATTTACCATGGGCGTAACAGATAACAGACGGTAGTTTAAAACAAAATTTGAAATAGAAAATTTTCAGTGCAATAATATTGAAAATATAAAATATTTTTTTAAAACGTGAATTGTGTGTTACGGTTAAATAAAAAGTAACATGAATTGCAAAGGCAACATTATTTAAAAGGAAATATACCTAGGTAATTTGATTTTAGGATTCCTTCGAATGTTGAACGCCGAGACGTTTGGCTCTCTCGCATTTTGAGCTGTATAGGAAAGGAAAATAGTCCTAAAGATAGTGTTGTATGTTCAGATCACTTCACATCAAGTGATTTCTTAATAAGACCTGGTGGCCGAGTTTATCTTAAGGACACAGCAGTTCCTGAGTTCCCAAGTTCGTTTAGTCAAAATACAGGACCCCTATTAAAATTGTATAAACAATTTTTTGCACATAATTCGGGATCACTTTGTAGCAATTGTCACCATAACAAATTAGATCCAATAAATCTGTTTTAAGAATTAAAGAACTTAAAAATATGTGTAATAACCCCATTTACTATTTCTCTTTCATTTATCACTTAATTGTCCTACTTGATATGCATATTATTGTATACAAGTATAGTATAGCTACCATACTATATGCAACTGTAACTGTAACTTTGTGATTCCTATTTGAACTGGTAAAAACTTTTATTAATTAGTATTATTTAACATATTGATGTATATTGTTACTGAGAAAATAAAGATTGTTGTAACTAGTATTACTTTTTTTCGGCAGTAAGTGCCGTTATGGAGTAAAACAAACATGGTTCTATTTATTTAAAAAAGAAGTCATTAACATTATTTTAAAACCAAATTAGGTGTGAAATCGGTAAGTATATATAAATTAGACAAATATTAAAATGTATCACCCTTTTTAACACACACGCCACTGGTTAAGAGTTCCCTAGTAAACAAAGAACTATCTTCATCCTTGTTTAATAGCAGGATGTCTCAAGTTGTGGAAAATCAAAACAATTCCTTTGCAATGCATAGGGAATTACTTGTCTAGTCATTCTGAGGTCTTTGGTTTTTGCAAAAAAAAAATTCTCTAAAAACTAGACATGCCCTCTAAACCTACCACTCTTACCCTTCAAAATGCTTTTTCAGATTTGAAAAATCTTTTTTATTTGCGGAGATATTATGGAATGAAATTAAGTACTTTAGCAATTTCATAACAGCGGTACTAAAATTGAGAAGTTCTTCAGAAAGCGGAAGTAATATATTTTTTGGGTCTCCCAGTCCGAATCTGACCTCCAAATTATTCTATCACTTTAGGATTCTGAGATTTCCTAACCTAAAACTGCAGGTCACCTAAGGTCACAATAATCGCTACCACAATAACCACTACCTACCCACGATAGGTTAACCTAAGTACACAATAATCTGCCAGCGATAAACCCCAGACAGGTTAACCCAAGTGCACAGTAACCTGCAAGTGCTACACCGCAGACAGGTTAACCCCCAGACATGTTAACCCAAGTGCACAATAACCTGCGAGTGCTACCCCCCAGACAGTTTGATATTGCAGTTTTAGGTTAGGAAATCTCAGAATCCTAAAGTGACAGAATAATTTGGAGGTCAGATTCGGATTGGGCGACTCAAGAAACATGTAAATATATTACTTCCGTTTCCTGAAGAACTTTTTTCAATTTTAGTACCACTGTTATGAAAACTCTAAAGTACCTAACTTCATTCAATGATATCTCCGCGAATAAAAAAGATTTTTCCAATCTGAAAAAAGCGTTTTGAAGGGTAAAAGTGGTAGTTTTAGAGGCCATGAATCGTTTTTAGAAAATAAATTTCGTTCAGTGATATAAGCTCAAATATAGCAAAAAACTGTTTTTTGCAGTTTTAGGTTAGGATATCTCGGAAACGTGACGTATAGGAGCAATTCTGCGCCGGATTTGGATTCTGCGCACCAAAAACCTTTGGGCAAGTGAGGTTTGGTTTTGGGTATGATCTTTCGTCAAATTTTATTGTCCTGTGTTATTGTTGCAAATAAAGTAACTATCTAGTTTTTAATTTTCTGTTCTTGATATTACAAAAAAAAACATGTTTTGATTTATTTGACTTATTAATTTTCCAGTTTCTTCGAGGATAATGAATACAAATTTGGCTAAACAATTTTGAAGGAGTACACTTTATTTTTTATTTAAAGACCCTTAAGTCAACAGGAATCAACAACATAATAACAATATCGACCAAAGTCGGTCTTTGCTCTACTTTGCATCGAATACGATCCTACTATATTATTATATAAACCTTTTGCCTAAAATGAAATTGTCTTAAATTTTGTCATCATACGAAATATACAATAAAGTATTTTGCTGCTGATTATTACATATAATAATTTTATTAATGCTTATAATCATCTGTACAGGCTGGTCCATTTTCTATGGGAATTCAGGGTATTTCAGAAACTACTAAATATATGATAAATCTGACACCACGTTCTCGAGCTCGATTTTCATGGCAAACTCGACTGTCAGATCGGAAATTTGCTATCTTCAATTGTTTCTAAGTTACAGGGCGTTTCTCGTCATTGTGACACTTTTTAACATGTCTGTATCTCAGCTGCTAAATAAGTTAGAGTTAAAGTAAAAACTGCTCAAGACTAATTCTTTGGCGTAGAATTGAATGCCGGTATTAGATTTTTAGTATATCTTAAGATTTCGGAGTTATGACCCAAAGTTATATTTTTTTAAATGGAAATCGTAGCTGGCTANTACAAGAATCACTTTGGATGATCACCACGGATGAATCATCCAAAATTAATTCATATTGAATTAATTTATTTGCACATTGTATTGACAGTGAAATATTCATTTGACGTTAAAATGGCGGCAGTGCAAGTTGACGTTCAATATTCAGCACATCTAGAATTGCTCGTAAAGCTTGCTGCCCTAAAACTTTATTTCTATTTCCGTCTGTTTTATTATTGCAAAGGCCTCGTTGTTCTTGAAGCAATATTAAAATATTCGGCATGTGATCACCATTCCACTTAAAGCCATTACTATTTACATTGCAATTATATTTAATAGGGGAGCTATAGTCACAGAATTAACGAGATAGAAATAACAATGAGCCTAATATTAAGGACCACTGGTGATTAAATGTAGTATTGTTAATTTGATACATTTTTCATTAAAATAATGTACTGAGAAAATAATGATAATTAGTAGCGAAGGATTAATCAGTTTATTTGTCAATACAATTAATATATGCAGGGTATTGTAGGTACAATGAAATAATATAAAAATTTTACTCATTTTACTGACAGAAAATTCACTATTTGAGTGAAAACTTGCCCAAATATGCGTCAAAACTGATTTTTTCCTAAATTTTGTCCAAATATATGTAATTTTAATGGAAGACAGGGAAAATGAGTAGAATACTCTTTAAACATTTTTGAAATGCTTATTTTAGCTGAAAAAATATATTTTTCAAATCATTATTTAAATTAACCTAACTTTAATGATCTTAAAGTTTTTACTGTTTTATAATTGAATATGCGTTTTTTGTAATACATAAGTTCAAGTAATTATTCAGTATATAGTACGTATACCTTATTCTGTGACTTATTACTTTTCAGAGTTGTATGATATTTAAAATGACTACTAAAAAATCCGAAATTGAAATCCGTTGCACTTTGATTTTGAAAGCAATTGCAAAACTGATCGAGACGACGACTAGGATATCAACTGTTTGCATATACGTAATCAAATCATTGAATCATTGCAGAGGATGACATCTACATAGTTCTACGTTTCTGTTTATCACTGATGAACCAAAAACCAAAACTTGTGCTCATAATTCCTTTTTGAGAAATTACTAGTTGTATGATTCATCCATGATAATCATCCAAAGTGATCTTAACACATTTACTGCTAGTGATCCCAACGCAACGTTTCAATTGAAATTAAATTATATTTTTACCAGTTCGCTCTGTATCATGTTACTGAAGAGGGATATAAATAGAACTTTCATTTTACACGTACATAGCACACGGTAAATTACATTCAAATTACAAACTGATTTTAATTGAAAACGTTCCCTTACCTGCTAGATTATGCTTTAATTCAGGAACNAGATTTATCATATCTTTAGTAGTTTCTGAGATACCCTGAAATCCCATAGAAAATGGACCAGCCTGTACAATATATAGTAGTGATTATATAAATATAAAGTTTAGAGATACTTGTGTTAATGTCTACAAAGTACATCTGTACAACGTTGTATATGTTAGTCCTAAACAAATGATGTAATGTATTAAGAAGTAGTATTATAATAAATTTTTATTAATTTTAATGGAAGACAGGGAAAAATGAGTAGAATACTATTTAAAAATTTTTGAAATGCTTATTTAAGCTGAAAAAATATATTTTTCAAATCATTATTTAAATTAACCTAACTTTAATGTTATTAAAGTTTTTACTGTTTTATAATTGAATATGAGTTTTTAGTAATATATATGTTCACGTAATTATTCAGTTTATAGTACGTATACCTTCTGTGACTTATTACTTTTCAGAGTTGTATGGTATTTAAAATGACAAATACTACTACAAAACACTTATTCATTCGTCCATAAAATCTTAATAAAGTTGAAATCCGTTGCACTTTGATTTTGAAAGCAATTGCAAAACTGGTCGAGACGACGACTAGGAAATCAACTGTTTGCATATATGTAGTCAAATCATTGAATCATTGCAGAGGATGACATCTATATAGTTCTACGTTTCTGTTTATCACTGATGAACCAAAAACCAAAACTTGTCATAATTCCTTTTTGAGAAATTACTAGTTTTATACCTTTATTCTCCAGTTACGTTGTATGATTCATCCATGATAATCATCCAAAGTGATCTTAACACATTTACTGCTAGTGATCCCAACGTTTCAATTGAAATTAAATTTTATTTTTACCAGTTCGCTCTGTATCATGTTACTGAAGAGGGATATAAATAGAACTTTCATTTTACACGTACATAGCACACGGTAAATTACATTCAAATTACAAACTGATTTTAATTGAAAACGTTCCCTTACCTGCTAGATTATGCTTTAATTCAGGAACCGGACAATTACACATAGTGTACATAACATTTTTGCCATAAATTAACGTCAAACGCAGAGCCACATCAATCAATGTTGTGTACTGACGGTTCGGGTTAAATATGGTAAAATCAAACTCTTTATTAAATTAACGAAACCGTGGAAATAACTCGGTTCATCCATCGACGTTTTAATCAATCGTTTACTGCTAATTAAAATGTAATTATCAAATTAAATAGATACAGTTAACTTTCTAGTTGAATGTGCGTCATATGAAAATTAAAAAAATTAATTCGCAAATACAGGGTGTCCGCAAAGGACCCCGCACAAACCTTATGGAAAATGGCTTTCGGTCAAAATGGCTGAAATTGAAATATCACATAGCTCTCACCTTCCTGAGCAAAAGTTGTCATGCGCCCAAAGCGATCCCATGTGTAGGTTTAAAGATATAGAGCTTTGAAGCTAACGATTCCATAGCACGGTGCTGAATATAAGTGCAGGATAGGTATGTATATCTCTCTTTCTCCGTATATACAGGGTGAGTCAGTTTTTTGTAGACAAACTTTAACAGGAGATAGAACACATGTTTTTAAAAAGAAAAGTTCCTATAAACATATGTCGTAGAAGGCTTCGTTTCCGAGAGGGTGTTGAATATAATTTTTTTTCTCGAATATTCATTAGGTATATAACTTATAAATGAATGCTTAGATTTTTTTCATGTTTGGGAAATGCCTATTAATTAAGCGGCATAAAACAAGCGATAAAAATGTTCAAAAACTTGTACAGTGGTGGAGTGGAGGGGGTGCTCAACCCCTTTCTTAAACATAACTTCTACGTCAATGACTATGTAAAAAAACTGTTATTTTTGTTTTCAACAGAGTTGGAATACAGCATTCAAGACCAAAGTGTTGGAAGTAGAACGCGCACTCATGTGTCTAAGTCATTTGAGAACTGTTGTTGCAGTGGCGTGTTGAAATGAGTGCCGCTATTCCGAATCCCGCCAGCTGCGAGGTGAGGACTCTGGTTTCTTCTTGCAAAGAGAAAGGCGCCGTTTCAGATTTTTAACGAAGTGACAACAGTTTATGGGGATGGTGTGATGAATCGTATTAATGTGTACAAGTGCGTGTCCTATGTATAAAGCTGACAGAATTAATGTTTACGATGAACAAAGGAGTGGGCGTCTATCGTGAATGTCTTTGGACGAGATGATTGCAGTGTTTCCACAAATGTCCAGATATCTTCTGCAAGAAATGATTACTAAAACACTTATGGAAAATTGTGTACTGAATGGGTACCAAAACAGCTGATGGATCAACACAAAAGCAACAGAATAGCATCCTCACGGGAATTTCTCAAGCGCTTCGAACTGGAAGGTAGATAGGTAATCACAGGTTGCACCGTTGAATTGAATCCTCCTTTAAAAATATCAAACCGACGTATATTTCAGTTACTTCATACTTTTTCAAATAAGAGAGATTATTACAAGAAAGTTATTTGTCTCATCTCGAACTTATANAAAAGACCAACATATATTGAACTGAAATTTGGTATTAATAACACATTAGTTATGGTGAATAAAATAAAGATATCTGTTATCCATTTCACACACCAGTGACGTGCCTGAGATGGGTTACTGCCCCCTTTAAAAAAATAATTCGTACGCCCGTGGATTTTTCTGAAAAATAACATACTTTCTAAATTTTTTAATCAATTCTGAACAAAACAGATCTCTTTAAATTTTTTATAAAATGAACGGTTTTTGGTTAAATTCATTTGGCATAAAACTGTTCCAACGATATTGGTAATACATTTGTAATAAGAAAAATATGATGTACCCTGAAAATCAACAAAAACGATTAAATGTCATAACGTTGACATAAGAACGCAAACATAGTGTAACGTGTGTGTCAATTAGTTCTTTTTTTAAGTTCTGTCTTTGTTTTTTCATGCCAAATGACCTATGTTTATAGGAACTTTTCGTATTAAAAAATGATTCTCTATCAACTGTTATTATTCATTCAATCGTTTTTTGTTGATTTTCAGTGCACATCATATTTTTCTTATTAATTCACAAATGTATTAGGTACCAATATCTTTGGAACTGTTTCATGCCAAATGAATTTAACCAAAAACCGTTAATTTTATAAAAAATTGAAAGAGATCTGTTTTGTTCAGAATTGATTAAAAAATTTAGAAATGATATTATTTTCCAGAAAAAATCACGGGCGCACGAATTATTATTTTAAAGGGGGCAGTAACCCACCTCAGGCACGTCACTGGTGGGTGAAATGGATAACAGATATCTTTATTTTATTCACCATAACTAATGTGTTATTAATACCAAATTTCAGTTCAATATATGTTGGTCTTTTAGATATAAGTATTAAGAAAAATGCTTAAAAAAAGTTTGTTTTCAACACCCTATATCTCACAAATGAAGCGTTCTAAGACCTACGTTTATAAGAACTTTTCTTGTTAAAAAATGAATCTCTATCAACTGTTAAAATCGTACCACAAAAAACTGACTCACCCTGTATAAAGCTGACAGAATGAATGTTTACGATGAACAAAGGAGTGGGCGTCAATCGTTAATGTCTTTGGACGAGATGATTGCAGTGTTTCCACAAATGTCCAGATATCTTCTGCAAGAAATGATTACTAAAGCACTTATGGAAAATTGTGTGCGGAATGGGTACCAAAACAGCTCATGGATCAACACAAAAACAACAGAATAGCATCCTCACGGGAATTTCTCAAGCGTTTCGAACTGGAAGGTAGATAGATAATCATATGTTTCACCGTTGAATTGAATCCTTCTTAAAAAAATATCAAACCGACGTATATTTCAGTTATTTCATACTCTTTCAAACAAGAGAGATTATTACAAGAAAGTTATTTGTCTCATCTCAAACTTATATTTGTTAAATCTTATTGAATTGATTGTGAGACGCAATCAACTAATCAATCGAAGTACAACTAGCACAGATTCAGCGATATAATTCAGGATTGAAGGGAGGGGTCTTACAATGACGGTCACAGGAACAGGCCTGATGAATATACCTGGTTTACAATACAGCAAACTAGGAACTGGGTCTAGAGGTATTCAGTAAAAGGAGGAACATTCAATTCAGCTGTTCACTTAGATGATGTTCGCCCTTGTTCGCAGGTGTACGCTATCCTGCAAGTGTCAGGGAAAGTAATAAACATCTAGGAAAGCGATTAGATCCTACATCATCATTGATGAGTGTTACTTCCCGGCTTCTAATACGTCAATATTAAAGCGTGTCGTTGTAATTACTTGATCAGCAACTCTGCTGGCCGATATGTGCATGTAGATATTGTTATTTGTTAAATTGTCCATTATGTCTAACGATTATACTGGGTCGCTGATATGTAAGGAAACGGTCTATTATCTACTAAAGTAAGATAACTATCGAAAAATTATTAAGATGCAAACGTTTTATTTTTTTTAAATCTATTACAATAATGAAAAAATAAGTATACAGGATCAGTTAAAGTTATAACGAAACAATGTGGCTTTTTCTTTAATGGAACACCCTGTATATTATTCCCTATTTCAATTCTTCTCAAAATTCGAAACAAAATTCATACGTTATCACATCATGTACCTAAACTTAACGTTTTTGAGATATCGAACTTTGAAAATCATTTTCTCATAAATTAGACAAAAATAAAATATTTTTATCATTTTGATATTAATGATCTGGATCAAGCATGCAATACTGTCAGCTCTGAGTTACAAACTGTAAAGCAATTATCTGATGAACATAATTTAAAATTAAATTCTAGCAAATCAAAAATAACTTTCTTTGGTACCTACTAAGAAAAACGTACAATTAAGTCTCAACTTTAATATTATAATTGATGATATTTGAACTGCTATTACTGACAATATAAAAAATCTGGGAGTGACACTGGAGAGTAATTTACGGTTCAATCAGCATGTGAAAACATTACTCCAAAAATCTTATTCTTCGCTTAGATTAATTTATAGTAGTCGTCATATTCTGAATAAAAGACTTAAAATTATGTTATGTGAGTCACTTGTTTTTTCCTATTTTAATTACTATGATTATGTCTATGGTCCATGACTTAATTTAAAAATACCTTTACAATGCTACATCTTCGTAGTGCCCTATTTAAAAGATGTTTTACTTATAGTTCTGTCACTTTATACAGTTCTCTTCCTGATAATTTTAAAATTTTTAATATTAACAATTTCAAGTATAAATTTAAATCATATCTATTGAGTGGACAGCTGGTTTTATAGTTTATATTCGAGGATTTTTATTTCAAACTATCGATTATGTTAGGTAATTTTATTTTATTTCAATTGTGTTATCATTTCTTCTTTTGAGCGATTGTCTGTTGTTATTTATGTATTTTGAAATCACATGCTATCGCATACATATGGTTGAGTGTGAATAGCTTTGCTAGACTTCGCCATGAGTTTGCGATTCTTTATTTTTTTTTATTTCTTTGTTTTTATATTTACATTATCTGCTTCTAATAAAGACGATTTATTATTATTATTATATTATTCCCGACATTAGACGATTAATCCCGAACAATAGCAAATCCAATTTACCGGCAGAACAAAAATATGGTTTCGACATGGTGAAGCTCCTCTACATTTAAGACGTGTGGTACGGGCATGAAACATGATGAAACATTTCCTGATAAATGGATTGGACGTAGGGCAATTGAATGGCCATCGAGGTCTCCCTTTGTGACCCCGCTTGACTTTTTTCTGAGTCACATAAAAAATATAGTCTACAAAAATAGACAGCAAGATATCGAAGAGTTGCTGAAAAGGTTAAGGCATGAAATTAATACTGTTCCTCCCAACGCCTTTTTAGATTCTCTACAAAAATGTTTTCAGCGAATTGATTACTATCAGGAGTTAAATGGTGAACACTTTGAGCAGCTTATAAAATAGAACCTCAAAGAAAATATTTGTTGTTTATTAAAACTTGTTTTCTCTATTTTTTATTCTGGCGTTAACTATTGTCATAAAATTGAAAATATCCAGGATTTATTTTTTGTAATAAATATCCCTTTTTCTTGTATAAATTTGAGAGTAGTAAAAAGTTACTTTCAAAGTTCGATATTTCGAAAACGCTTCAGTTTAGGTATATGATGTGCTATACGAATTTTGTTTAGAATTTCGAGAAGAGTTGAAATATAGAATAACATACAGGGTGTTCCATTAAAGAAAAACGTACTTTGTTTCGTCATTACTTTTTGACTTTTGACATGACTTTTTGGTAATTTTTAGTTTAGTCTTACATGAAGTGAATATATTGTATAATACCTACAGTGACAGTGCCGTCGTCTTTCAGTGTAAGTTATGCGAAAGGTGTTTACATATGNAAGAGAGATTATTACAAGAAAGTTATTTGTCTCATCTCAAACTTATATTTGTTAAATCTTATTGAATTGATTGTGAGACGCAATCAACTAATCAATCGAAGTACAACTAGCACAGATTCAGCGATATAATTCAGGATTGAAGGGAGGGGTCTTACAATGACGGTCACAGGAACAGGCCTGATGAATATACCTGGTTTACAATGCAGCAAACTAGGAACTGGGTCCAGAGGTATTCAGTAAAAGGAGGAACATTCAATTCAGCTGTTCACTTAGATGATATTCACCCTTGTTCGCAGGTGTACGCTATCCTGCAAGTGTCAGGGAAAGTAATAAACATCTAGGAAAGCGATTAGATCCTACATCATCATTGATGAGTGTTACTTCCCGGCTTCTAATACGTCAATATTAAAGCGTGTCGTTGTAATTACTTGATCAGCAACTCTGCTGGCCGATATGTGCATGTAGATATTGTTATTTGTTAAATTGTCCATTATGTCTAACGATTATACTGGGTCGCTGATATGTAAGGAAACGGTCTATTATCTACTAAAGTAAGATAACTATCGAAAAATTATTAAGATGCAAACGTTTTTTTTTTTTAAATCTATTGGGGTCTTTTTTCCCATTAGTACCTAGATATTTATACGGTAATATTTTTTAATATTTTTTTTTAAATCTATTACAATAAAGAAAAAATAAGTATACAGGATCAGTTAAAGTTATAACGAAACAATGTGGCTTTTTCTTTAAATTATTCCCTATTTCAATTCTTCTCAAAATTCGAATCAAAATTCATACTATATCACATCATACACTTATACTTAACCGTTTTTGAAATATCGAACCTTGAAAATCATTTTCTCATAAATTAGACAAACAATGACAGACAATGATATTAATGATCTGGATCAAGCATGCAATACTGTCCGCTCTGAGTTACAAACTGTAAAGCAATTATCTGATGAACATAATTTAAAATTAAATTCTAGCAAATCAAAAATAACTTTCTTTGGTACCTACTAAGAAAAATGTACAATTCTCAACTTTAATGTTATAATTGATGATATTTGAATTCCTATTACTGAGAATACAAAAAAATCTGGGAGTGACTCTGAAGAGTAACTTACGGTTCAATCAGCATGTGAAAACATTACTCCAAAAATCTTATTCTTCGCTTAGATTATTTTATAGTAGTCGTCATATTCTGAATAAAAGATTTAAAATTATGTAATGTGAGTCACTTGTTTTTTCCTATTTTAATTACTGTGATTATGTCTATGGTCCATGACTTACTTAGTATACATGAAAAAAATTGAATTCAAAAAGTTCAAAATTCATGTTGTCGACTTGTACAAGTATTAAGAAAATTTAATGATATTTCTCACAAAATTGTAGAAATCAAGTGGCTCAACATGGAGAATCGTCGACGTCACCATGTTGGCAATCTTGTGCATAAAATTTTAACCGTTCCTTTTTATCATTCATTAAAAACTAAATTTGTTAAACGTTCTAATGATCATTCGAGGAATATCCGATTTAAAAATACCTTTACAATGCTACATCTTCGTAGTGCCCTATTTACAAGATGTTTTACTTATAATTCTATCACTTTATACAGTTCTGATAATTTTAAAATTTTTAATATTAACAAGTTCAAGTATAAATTTAAATCATATCTATTGAGTGGACAGCTGATTTTATAGTTTATATTCGAGGATTTTTATTTCAAAGTATTGATTATGTTAGGTAATTGTATTTTATTTCAATTGTTTTGTTGTTATTTATGTATTTTGAAATCACATGCTATCGCATACATATGGTTGAGTGTGAATAGTTTTGCTAGACTTCGCCATGAGTTTGCGAATCTTTATTTTTTTTATTTCTTTGTTTTTATATTTACATTATCTGCTTCTAATAAAGACGATTTATTATTATTATTATTATATTATTCCCGACCTTAGACGATTAATCCCGAACAATAACAAACCCAATTTACCGGCAGAACAAAAATATGGTTTCGACATGGTGGAGCTCCTCTACATTTTAGACGTGTGGTACGGGCATCTAGATGAAACATTTCCTGATAAATGGATTGGACGTAGAAGCGCAATTGAATGGCCATCGAGGTCTCCCTTTGTGACCCCCCTTGACTTTTTTCTGAGTCACATAAAAATATAGTCTACAAAAATAGACAGCAAGATATCGAAGAGTTGCAGAAAAGGTTAAGGCATTAAATTAATACTGTTCCTCCTAACGCCCTTTTAGATTCCCTACAAAATTTTGTTCAGCGAATTAATTACTGTCAGGAGGTAAATGGTGAACACTTTGAGCACCTTATAAAATAAAACCCCAAAGAAAATATTTTTTGTTTATTAAAACTTGTTTTCTCTATTTTTTATTCTGACAACTATTGTTTTCATAAAATTGAAAATATCCAGGATTTACTTTCTGTAATAAATATCCATAATTTGGGGCCCTCTTTCTATTATAAATTTGAGAGTAGTAAAAAGTTACTTTTAAAGTTCAATATTTCGAAAACGTTTCAGTTTAGGTATATGATGTGCTATACGAATTTTGTTTAGAATTTCGAGAAGAGTTGAAATATAGAATAATATACAGGGTGTTCCATTAAAGAAAAACCTACTTTGTTTCATCATGACTTTTTGACTGTTGACATGACTTTATGGTAATTTTTAGTTTAGTCTTACATGAAGTGAATATATTGTGTAATACCTATAGTGACAGTGCCGTCGTCTTTCAGTGTAAGTTGTGCGAGAGGTGTTTACATATGATGTACAAAAATGTTATTGTGTACCGCACCACCATCGCCCAGAGAAAACTCCATAGTAACAGAATTATCAGTACTTTCGTAATTTTTACAAGTTCTGTTCACCTGTCAGAATTTATTGTTATTGAGTTTTTCGATGTGACACTTTTTAAGTAGATTTCAACACAATATGTTTTATTATAACATATGATTTTTAGTGGATCTTTTAAATTATTGTTAAAGATTGAGATAAGTACAGTTTTGTAAACTGCGCAATAACTTTGAAGGACTGAAAACAAGTATCTTTTTGATCAAATTCAATATAAAATGAGATCAAACAATACTAATAATACGGCAAAGAAACAATTTTAGACAATTCAATGTACCGAAATTCTAGGTCAAATAAGTCTGTATGCTAAAGGAATACTTGAACACGTGCTGCAAAGAGTTACAGAAAGAGTATTTCACTTCTCTTACATCGCGAGATGTTTAATATGTAACGATGAGGAATATTTGGACAGCCAAGTCTGAATAAAGTTACACAGTATTTGTATAAATGAGAGTTGTAAAGGGAAATACCCCCAGGCTGCCGGTAATAGAACGACTATTGCGAAATGTTTAGTTATAAAAATACATTTACTTTTTAAGAGATTTACATGACTCAAACAAAATTGTAAGCACATCAAAGCACTCATCTGTGTTGTTTATGTCCGTATTGTTGAAAAATAATGTTTTCCTCGAAGACTTGTGTTTCAAAGGAAAGATACATTTATAGCACATTGAAAAATGTCTGCACTAATATACCGGGTGTTTCAGTTTGGTATTCACGGCCCTGTACCTCTTTTATTTTAACAAATACTTAGCTATAACAAATCCTATATAATTTTAAATCGCCGCTCAAACTCTATCAAATGACATTATTAGATCGTCTCCATGGTAACATATGTCAAAATTGCTATAGTCAATTGTTTTTGTTCAAATGGCACACTATATTTTTTTATCAAATCTGGAACATAATTTTTTTCTACGTTCAGTTATATAAGGAAGTCTATAGTTTCATTAGAAATATTGCTAGGAAAACAGCAAAAAATATTAAACCTACTTTTAGTAGCATTATTCTGAAAAATGATAGCCAGCTACGGAAACAAGTTATTATATTTTTTTAAAGTATAATATTTTATATTTGACACGGTAATAATATAACAATTTAAAACAATACTTATTTCAAATGTTCAAAATGACTCCATTCGCTTCCAAACACAGAATAGCTCTATCACTCCCTCTCTACAAACACATTTTAGTGTTTCTTCATTTAATCTCCGACATTCTACTCTTATTCTATTTTTAAGGTCGTCTATAATATTTAAAGGCGAAGAGTAAACTTTTTCTTTTGAAAATTTCCATCTGCCGACAAATTCTTGGCTAACTTTCCGAAAATTTTTTCTGATGGAAGTTGTTTCTGCGGAAAACGATGTTGGTATAAACGCCTGGCAGCTTTAGCGTTCTTTTGGCAGTCTCCATAAATTAAAATCATATTTAGTTTTTCTTGGTTACTGTAAGTATTCATGTTATAATTGGTTATACATAGAATAGATAGGTACAAAATATCAAATATTTTGACAACCGTTATTTAGAAACGTCAAAATTCAGTTGTTTCCGCACCTGGCTACCAATTTTCAGAATAAAGTTAGAAAGTAGGGCTATTTTTCTAGCAATATTTCTAATGAAACTACAGACTTCCTTATACAGCTGAACGCAGAAAAAAAATATCTTCCAGCATTGATAAAAAAAATATATAGTGTACCATTTGAAGAAAAACAGTTGACTATAGAAATTTTGACATATATTACCATGGAGATGATCTAATAATGTCGTTTTATGGAGTTTGAGGGACGATCAAAAATATATAGGGTTTATTATAGCTATTTGTTAAAATAAAAGAGATACGGGACCGCGAATACCAAACTGAATCACCCGGTATATATGGTGTTGCAGAATTGAGTGCGAAAGTGTGAATAGTAAAGCATAAAAATATAAGACCAGTTTTTCTTATATATATTATCGTCTGTTGTTAATTTGAATTGGTTTATTTTCCTCCGAAGATCCTATCCTTGAAGTATTGTCCACTCGTTTGCAGACACTCTGTATATTAAAGAATAGAAGCTAATTGACTTTCGAACAATCGATTATATTTTTCTCAAAATCGGTACGTTTCCGGCTGTATTAATAGGAATACATCCATCTATTGAGAACACTATAAAAAAACTTTCTCCATCAGATGTTAAAACAACTAACTTACATGTACCAAATTTCAATCCAATAAAATGTTTTCCTACACTTCTCTCTCTATTTAGAAAATTTAAGTACCACGGTATTAAGTGTACTATTTTACAGCGTAGGATATACAGGGTGTTCCGGAAATTATTGAAGAAAATGAAATTGTAGAATACAGGTTCAGTTTTGAGGAATTAATCTTCTACTAAATTATGTCTTAAAGGGAATAGTTTTCGATATGCAGGGTGTTTAATTTTTTTAAACATTTCATGTATACGCGAGTATCTAGAAAGTTGCACAAATATCTTGAAAGATAATTCGATGTTTAACGTAGATTTATAAAACTTAGGCTAACGACTTGAATTGAATTGAATTGAATAAGGCTAAAATTCTCTAAATTTGTATATAACTCTGAGTATTTTTTTATAACAATATTGTGTTTGATATACCGAATTTATTCCAATTTAATGATACGTACTGTTTATACTGAACTAAAAATAAAAACAGGAAATTATATGCCAAATGGAAACAGTATGTATTTTATTATCAATGTAAAGCTTTAAATTATTTCTACGAAAACTCCTTTCTGTCAACTTTCCTTGGGGAATTTTGCATTCTGACGATAACTTACATTATTTTTGCCTGTCTTCAACACACTTTTATATAGGTAGGAGAAAATGTGTTTTACAAAGTTCGATTTAACTTTCCCCACCGCTGTTGCTGATACCTTAATATACCTAGCTGTGAGTGCAGCTAAATTGCAACTCGGGAAAATTGCATTCACTGTAAGCCGTGAAGAAATGGTAAAAGCCATCGTCTTTAGTTCGTCTATTACATACGTATTTTTGAATGTTGTGTAGAACAGTAAACTGGAAATAGAACTTTATTCATTACTGCGACTCTGGAGAGGACATCCATTCACCAGAAATTTTAACCAATAGTTTATGACATATACAGCATTTAGCTTTTAGCTGTTTGGTTATTAAACGTCGGCCTATTTCTGCTGCTATGGCTAAACACCGACGCCAGGAGCCGAGTAACCCCCAACCTGAAAATTTTGCCGAACCCCCACTTTGCCGTAGGTCAGGGATCTTACCTAACATTGATTTAATAAGGGAGCAACGGTTTTACGTCCTCTCCAAGGGAAGATAATGGTCTATCTATACAAACCTAGCCATAGCTTCTATGAATAGATCGACATACAGACCACTAGAGAAGGTGGACCAGCATCGCTAGTCTTACCATCCAAGTCCTAACCGCGATCAGCGTTGCTTGACTTTTCATATCGATAATATGAATAGCATTAATAACACAGCCACACACAAAAAAAGAAATGTTGTCTCTACTTTTGATGCGACATATGTTATCTATAGTATTTTTGCCTCCTGATCACGAATCCGGTGTCAGAATTGAGCTAGCACATCAAGGAATCTCCTAACCTCAAAACAGGTAAAAAATAGCAAAAATTCATGAAAAAGTGTTAGGAAAATACAAAAAAAATTTTTTTTTTCTATATTCAAATATTCATTTATATAGTTAAGACCCCGCCGAACGTGAATTAGCGGTCAGAATTGATGGTTCTTTTTCTAATCTCAAAAAACGGGTTAATTATGGTCAGATATCACGAATTTTCAAAAAATAACAAATTCGCGCCAAATCTGGTATTCGGGGATTTTCAGGTTCGCTGATCACGGATCCGAGGTCAATTTTGCAAAATTCAAGATGGCGGATCCAAGATGGCCGACCAAATTTTCAAAAAATAACAGATTCGCATCAAATTTGGTATAAGGGGGTTTTCGGTATCGCTGATCACGAATTCGAGGTTAATTTTGCAAAATTCAAGATAGCGGCCGACCAAATTTTTAAAAAATAACACATTCGCGCCAAATTTGGTATACGAGAGTTTTCGAGGTCACTGATCACGAATCCGAGATTAAATTTACAAAATTCAACCCGTGAATAGATCTTTTACAGAAAAAAGAAAAAGATATAGCCGAAAAAGAGTAGGTTAACACATGATTGGGTACTCAGGTATAAAGTAAAATATTACAAAATTAATTTCGCAATTCTGACCTTGAATACGTATTCAGCGACCCCGAAAACCCTCGTATACCAAATTTGCTGCTATTCTGTTATTATTTGAAAATTTGGTCGGCCATTTTGGATCCGCCATTTTGGATCCGCCATCTTAAATTTTGCAAAATTGACCTTGGATCCGTAGTCAGCGACCCAGAAAACCCCCGTGTACCAAATTTGGGGCCAATCTATTATTGTTTGAAAATTCGTGATATCTTAATTGACCGTTTTTTTTTAAGGTTAGAAAAAGAACCATTTAATCTGACCGCGGATTCACATTGGGCGTTGTCTTAACTATATAAATGAACATTTGAATTAATTTTTGCTATTTTTTACCTGTTCTTTGAAGTTAGGAAATTCCTGTGAAGTGATAGCTCAATTCTGACACCGGATTAGTGATCAGGAGGCAAAAATACTACAGATAACATATGTCGAATGAAAAGTACAGACGACTGAACTAAACATGGCCTTATATTAAAGTTCTACTTCTAAGAAGACATATTCATACAAAGATGGAGGTTCATATACATATTAAATATTTTATTAAATTTAGAAACTTTTAAAGAAATTAAATTCTACACATGTATTCTACAAATGAATCGGTGATTGTTGAAAGGGTGCTAAGTCCATTTTTCGATGAAATTATATTTGATATGGGTTGCTATAGAAAATTATATCAGCGACCGTTTGGCGTTGAATGGAACTAAGTCCCATTAACGGAATTACCAATAATGTGTACATACTGGACTGCAGTGGGAGTTGAATGGAACTAAGTCACGGACTTAGTTCCATTCAGCTCTCACTCATGTTTTCCCATTCTAATTGCACTGTTCTGCGCACACGCATATTTCCTATCGTGTTACCGTCACTACAGTAAACAGTCACTTGTTGAAATGCACCATATGCAGTCCATAAGTTGCTGTGAAAATGAGTGGTAGAAAAAGATCTAAAAACCCTGAAACCTACAAAAGAAACATTATTAAGAAATCCGATATAGAAGGAACTTAATACATAAATTATGGTAGGAAGTTAATTCTTGCAAAAGATATTTGTCAAACATCTAACTGGTGAGTGTTAACTTTTCTGGGTTAGAAAATAATGTCTGTATGTTTGTTATTTTTAATAGCTGCAAAAGAAAACGCTGTTTGGAAAAAGTAAACTTTACGGAACGAAAATCTATACTTGCTGTATTTCACGGTTTAAGCAGCAAAAATGAACAAGACTTACATTTGCAACGGTTGATCGAATTTAAATCTATTATACGAAGAAGACCACGTGTTACAGAAAATCAGCACGAAACAAAATTACGGCAAGCTTGTTTTGAATATTTTGTATTGAACAACAATAAACGCGTCAAAATCTGCAGAAAAGCATTTGCTCAGCTTCACCGTGTGTCTGAAAAACGTATTCTACGAATAACCCATTTGCTTGTTAAATCAGAAACACCTAGAGATAAAAGAGGTACGAATCCAAAAACACATTGCATTCCAAAACTAGTATGTCAGCAGATTCGCGATCATATTCAGTCTTTCCCTACAAAAACTACGCATTATTCTGGTCGTTGTATTCAATACTTAGATGCTAGGCTTGATGTTAAAAGAATGTTTGGCTTGTTCAAAGATAAATTCCCCAACACAAAAGTTAAATACGAATTTTATTTAAAATTTTTCAACGAAAATTTTGCACTTCGATTTGGTCGTTCACAAATCGATGTATGTTGTACATGTGAAGAGCTCTCCGTGAAAATAGAAACTCCACATTTATCACAAAATGTAAAACTTGCTGCACAAGTAGACCTGACTCTCCACAAAAGAAGAAGCAAGAAATTTTTTACGGCCCTCAAAATACAGGAGACGAATCTAAAACAAATCCAAAAATTTTAGGACTTGCATCCGATTTTTTGCAGAACTTGCCACTCCCACATACTCCAGTTGGTGAAATATTTTATTTAAGACAGTTATGGGTGAACGCATTTTGCATTCACAATCTAAAAGATGATAACTCGCAGATTTACATGTACCACGAGGGTGTCGCCAAAAACGGCGCAAACGAGGTGTGCTCATTTATTTATGACTACATAACCCATAATGTTTCTATTGAAGTAACTGATCTATATTTGTACAGCGATGGATGCTCTGGGCAAAACCGAAACCATACGATGATAAGAATGTGTCTTGCGCTAGTAGATAATGGAAAATTTCAGAAAATTGTTCATCGTTTTCCAGTTCGAGGGCATTCGTTTCTCCCCTGTGATAGGGACTTCGGGGTTTTTAAAAGAAAAATTTAAAAAAATGGACAGAGTATTTTTGCCCAAGGATTACTGCAGCATAATAGCTAACAGTAAGAAAAACGTAACAGTTAAGATGGTATCTACTGATGATATACTGAATTTTAGTAAATGGTGGCCTCCTTTAAAAAGACAACTCTGTCGGATGATAGTAGAGGCAAAAATGTACCTAAAGATCAGAAAATATCTTTTACGCCATCACAGTTTTATGAATTTGTATACTCATCAGAGCATCCTGGAAAAGTAATTGCTAAGTTTTTTATTAACGGTCTTATGAAGAACACTTATGATTTACGACAGAGTGGACAACGCAACATTTGCATGTCTTCTATACCTCAGGCATATCCTGCTGGAAACGTACCAATTAACAGTAAAAAGCTTGACAACACTAGACAGGTTGTTAAATATGTTTCCGCTGAAGTTGATGAAGCTCGAGCATTTTACGAGGAAATTTTACAGTGGCCAACCACAGAACAAGAGGCTGAAGACGAATAAGTCGTTCTAACTTTAAGTGTTTTGTACATCAAACATTTTTTTCAGTTGGTATTTTTTAAGTATTACTATATTCATTTGTATGTCTTAATTCTTCAATAAAGTATATTCGTTTCAGTCATAACTAATTAATTCAATTTCACTCATTGTTGAAAAGTACTAAGTCCTTACTTTTGAAAAATAGCAAAAAATACAAAAATTAAAAATTATCATTATTTCTGTAAGATAAACCAATCCTAACCAATTCACCTTCACAATACTGACAGCATGTATCAATGAACTAAAATATATGATATCTAAACATATTTTTTTAATTTACACAAAACTTTTATTTTTGGACTTAGCACCCTTTCAACAATCACCGATTCAAATGAAAGGTCAATCTTTTGTGATTTTTTTCAGGCACCCACTCTGTGTAAAAAAGAATGAAAACAAAAGCCCCTTCA
Organism: Anoplophora glabripennis; assembly: GCF_000390285.2. Classification (NCBI taxonomy): domain Eukaryota; kingdom Metazoa; phylum Arthropoda; class Insecta; order Coleoptera; family Cerambycidae; genus Anoplophora; species Anoplophora glabripennis. Next base: position 147,900 of record NW_019416808.1, read on the forward strand.
AAGTGTTTTATAATTGGTCGGTATTTAATTGTGGAAAAATATGTAGTTTTGTGTAAAACTAACATTGAAAACAAATATAAGACACTTTTGCAGATGACGTTTTAGTACAAATATTTAAAGATCCAATGATTAAACGTAATTAATAATTTCTATCATCGATTACATTGTCAATAAATATCTATTCCTTAAGTCAACAATTCAACAGTTTTAAACTCTACGATAGTATTTAAACAGCCGATATTAATTTTTCAATTCTTTTCTTTATTGCCAAGTTAAAAATTGGATGAAGGTTTCTGTATAATTTAAATTCATTCTTAAAACCAGTTTCTAGTTCAGTTGCAGAAAGACATAATTTAATAAATAGCAGTAACAAAAAACAGCACAAATCAGTTACCATTTCCTAAACTAGAATCAGTCACGCGATATTAAAGTTAGATTTAACTTGCAGTATGACATTAAAAATTGAAATTTAGTTTTAAATAATTTTCTTCACGCTGACTTGATTTACCCGAATTCGCTGGTGTGCATGCAAAAATCATTAATGAATCTTCCATGTGGGCAGTAGTTTTCAAATGTTGCGCCTTTTAGAAAAATTATATCTCCATAAATATTTGTAATTTTGGAAAACGAGTCGTGGGCTCTTTTACATCACATTCATGCACCTCTCTACTGAAAATAAAGAATTTCTTGAAACGAATAACAATTTTAGATTCGAGCTCAGGAAGTTAAAACATCATATTTACCTTCTTCTAAATAGTTATCTCCAATACTTATTGTTAGACCCCTTCAAAGGTTGACACATGCCATTTCTAGGACTGTTATAAGTATCTAGAATTATTGTGCTCTTGTATTACAAAGCTCATTCCACATTACTGTGGCAACTCAAGAATTGCTTCGGCAATTAGAAATTACTTGGCACTTGGCACCAAATAATACTCACATATTTAAAAATGCGAAGCATTTTTTTGGGTCGAAAGTCATATGGAAATTGTGACAACTAAAATTGAGTGTAAACAGACTCCACATATTCGGAATTCAGTAGCTTGTCCAACGTTACAAAAAATGTTTAGGTTCAAGGTTATGCAAAAGAGTTAATATTTATAACATGCGGAAATAAATGTAAATTGTGATTAAGTTAAATAGGTACTTTAAAATAAATCGTATATTACATTTTGAATAAGTCTCGCATTAAAAAATTATTATTCAGCTACATGAAATGCAAAATGATCCTTAAGGATGTAAGTCATAGAAAGCAAATTTATATTGTATGCTGAAGAAGTATGACAGCTCTATCCAGTTCATCAAGAAATCTTCTCGTAAAAGATCAAAGAAATTACTGAAAACCACAGTGGTTTCCTAAAAGCGAGCTCTTGGCTTTTAGAAAACTAACTGGTGCTTACTAATATAGAAAATAAACTCTATAGGGAACTTGTTACTTGAGTATGTATGTAACCGTTTCAAAATTGACAAATTTCTAAAATGTTGAGTCCCACTTATACAAAAGTGTATATTAACTCTCAGAGGAAGTAGTCATTAAAAAAAAGGAAAAATCATTTTGCTAAAATAAAATGATAATATTAATCACAATATTAGAACAAAATGCGAAGAAAATAGTGAATAAAATATTTCATACATCAAAGCTCAAAGCTCCCGCTTTAACTCACTCGAGGAAAGATACCTACTAAATATCGCAACATTACGTCTGTTTGTCTGGTTGGGAATGTACTAATCTGTCTCCTAAATATTTCAACGCACGTATAAAATTTATTGGCAAAAAGTAAACAGGCGGCAGATAAAATTATTGGACTGTAAATCTTGTTGACATAATGGACAAATTCATTTTCTTTTGCAAACACTGAGAATGGTATCCCCTACATTTAGAGTGTCATTAGTCCAACCAAATTACACTTGGAAAAAAAAATAGTTACCTGGACTTTTATAAGTGGAAATGGTAAAGGGGCTTATAATAAACCTAAAAAAATAAATGCGTGAGCAGGGGCGGCGGAGGGTTGATTTGAGGGTTGAAAAGTTAAGAAAAATTGTATCATTGGGATTTCAGGCGAAAGTTGCCGTCAAACAAAAAAGTAACCAATACAAAAGTTGTAGATCATGCAAAAATCTACAACTTAACATAACCTCAAAATTTTCGAGAAAAATGCTAAAAACAGTTTTTTTTCTGATTTTTCGTTTTTTATTTCTCATTTCCGCAGAAATAATTTAATTTTGACGAAACTTGGTGAAAATATACCTTTCTCTGTCTTAAATAACCTCAAATTTTTGTAGATAAAAAAATCAAGAAGTTTCTGAGATATTCATTTTTTTCGGCCTGAAACACTTTTTCCAAAAAAAATTCTACTTAAAAAAATCATCGTACAGAGTTCTGCCGGTGATAATTTTTTTCGTTTTGACATATACTTTTTGGTGAAACAAAAAATTTGTAATAACATTTCAAAAACATGCTCAAAAATGCAAAAAAATAAAAAATGACTAACAATGAATTTTTCAGTTACTGTTGATAATTTGTTTAAATTAAAAAACATTCAAAAACTGATTACACCATTCAATTCTACGAAAAAAATTAAAAAAACTGTCTCATTGTTTGACCCAAAACTTTATTTTTGTACAGTATTGCTATAAACATCTAAGTTGAATTACAAATGCACAAATGATAAATTATCTCTAGATGATTTGAGATTTCAGCAATATAAAGTATTAACTGCAAAGTCTACTGTTGACGTGAAATCCGAAAACCCGAAATTTTGCAAAATCGTTTAATTGCTTTTCTGGCTTTATTTGAAAACGAATTTTAAATAAATTGCATATTTACAATGTCACTTTTTTCGCTCTATCCAATGGCGTCAATATTTTCGCAATCCCACGTTTCGTCTTCGACGTTCCATCATCGGATTATTTTTTTAAATATATCGCTGCTATTTTTATGACAAAATCTAGTCATTTTTAATTCTGTATTAGATGATATTACTATTGTAATTAAAAAGGTTTTTAGCTATCATTAAAAATTTTTCCTGAGTACGGCTCTGAACGCTTTCAAAATACCTGTATCTATTGCAGGGAAGAGAGAGAGAGAGGAGTGAATAAAAAATATCTGACAATTTTTTTAATTCATAATTTATAAACCTGCACCTAATAAAAAAATAATACGAATTTATGAAATATTTTATTATTTTTAATTAGTATTGCTAGTAGTAAAATTTGTTGGATATTTTGTGCGGTATTGACTTTTATATTGTTATGACTTCATCCAATAGATATTTTGAAAGCGTTCTGAGCCGTACTCGGGAAAAATTTTAAATTATAGCTAAAACAAGCTAAAAACTTTTTAAGCGATTACAATAGTAATATACTCTAATTGAAAATTAAAAATAACTTTAGATATTGTCATAAAAATAGCAGCGACGTATTTAAAAAAATTAACCCGATGATGGCCCCTGGAAGACGAAACGTCGGATTGCAGAAATGTTGACGCCATTATATAGAGCATTGTAAATATGTAATTTATTTTAAAATTCGTTTTCAAATAAAGCAAGAAAAAATTTAGCAAAATTTCGGGGATCTTAAAACTTTCTAAACAACATATTATTAGGTATAAAAAAAACACAACTTTTTTCTAATCTGAGCCACCCCGTATCTTTTACCGTTTCATAGATCCTAATGCTATCCCATCCTTATTTTGGGTCAAACAATGAGACTGGTTTTTTTATTTTTTTTTCCGTAGAATTGAATGGTGTAATCAGTTTTTGAATGTTTTTTTAATTTAAACAAATTTTTAACAATAACTGAAAAATTCACTGTTGCAAGTCATTTTTTACTTTTTTGCATTTTTGAGCATGTTTTGAGCTGTGATTACAATTTTTTTTATTTCACCAAAAAGTATATGTCACAACGAAAAAAATGATTACCGGCAGAATTCTGTACCTACGATGATTTTTTTAAGTTGAATTTTTCTTTGAAAAAAAGTGTTTCAGGCCGAAAAAATGAATATCTCAGAAACTTCTTGATTTTTTTATCTAAAAAAATTTGAGGTTATTTAAGATAGAGAAAGGTATACTTTCACCAAGTTTCGTCAAAATTAAATTATTTTTGCGGAAATGAGAAATAAAATACGAAAAATCAGAAAAAAATCTGTTTTTCGCATATTTCTCGGAAATTTTGAGGTTATGTTAAAAAGTAACCACCACAAAAGTTGTAGAATTTTGCATGATCTCCAACTTTCGTATTGGATACTTTTTTGTTTGACGTCAACTTTCGCCAGAAATCCCAATTTTTCATAACTTTTCAATCCCCCAAATCAACCCTCCGCCGCGCTTGCTCACGCATTTATTTCTTTTTTGTTTATCATAAGCCCCTTTACCATTTCCACTTATAAAAGTCCAGGTAACAATTTCTTTTTTTCCCTCTAAATGAGTTATTTTGATCGGTCTATATGTAAGAAATCTGTTTAATTTATTTATAAATATTGCTAAGAGACTATTTTCATTACACTGACTTAATTCTATTGCTAATTCTAATGCCATTTAACATAACAGAGGCAATGGAAACTAATAATAAAGTTTTTGGTAAATTAAATTCACTGTTGTTTTCTTATTTTGTGTAGAAAACACCAATTAAATAAAACAAATACTACTTGAATAATATCACAAATAAATAATAATTGCAGAAAATATTCTATCTTTCTTATATTAGTGTTACAAGTTTTCAGCTACACAGGCTGTTTGTAAATAAGTTCGAAATATTTTAGGGGGTGGTTGACGAAGTTATTTTGCGTAATAAAGTTCATATAAACGTGCTTTGTTCCCGAGAGAGAAATTTTAATTTTTAATTTATTTTTATTAATTATTTGAGTTTTAAAGATATTGAACCAAAATTTGACAAACGCTTTGGAGAGATAAATGTATATTTTTTGGGGTGATCCGAATATTTCTACTTGCACCAGTGGCGTTCGAGAATTGCACAACCTTTTTTTAATAAAAAAATGATACGCCACTGACTTTTTCCCATTTTGATATTTTTTTAGAAATCCGCTATCAATAATTCTGAATGAAATTGGTCTCTTCGATTTTTTTCGTAGGTTGCAGCGTTTTTGACGAAAAAAATAAAATACAGGAAGGCCCACGGTGATGAGACATTAGACATATTTCAGAGAGTACTTCGATTTTAATATTGAAAATTTGGGCATAAAATTTCACAGAAACGTTTTAATTTTTGAAACGAGCTTACATAGATGATGATCTGGGCCATACGCAATGTTACGAATAATTTTCATGGTTTAAAAGTGGTCGGCAGTCAATTGAAGATGATCCTCGACCAGTAAAGCCTTCGACTTCAACTGACGATAATTTACGATTTTACCTGAATCCACCTAGATTTGATTACATAATACCGATATGTTTAACCACTAAGCAATTACTGCACCCTGGCGTTTGATGGGTTACGCTATCAAGTGAAACAATGTAGTAATCATAATTAATACATCTATTTACTTTCAGGGAATAATGAGAAGGGCAACAGGACGTCGAACAATCGAATGCCATCAGCACGGACAAAGGACACTAACTGCATTCAATTATCCTGGGCCCCCACTTAATTGGAAAATACAAAATTGGTTTCCTCTAGCTAAGTATATAGAAATTTTATCGATGAATGTAAGTGAAATATACTTTAACTTCTTTAAATAGATACCCTAAAATATGTTGTTCGTTAATAAAATCTGAAGTGATCACTTCGTTGCCGCTATTAATCTCTCTTCAATAAAATTAATTTAGTTATTTTTCTTTTTTTAACTTAAAGCTCTTTTCATAAGCTTTCCGAATATGTAATAATATATAACTATATCACGCGCGTGCGTCGTATTTTTCACTTTGCAACTAAGGCTAAAAAATAAAAAAATATCCTAATTGCAAAGGACTCCGCACAAACCTTATGGTAAATTCCGTTCAGTCAATTTTAATGAAATTTTGGGAATAGGTTATTTTTATTATCAGGAACAAAAGTCTTCATGGGCCCAAAGTTCGCTAACGGACAGTTTCCGAGATATTCGATGTTAAAAGTTGATAATGCGAATGCGTGTCAAGCACGTGTTTAAATGCTTATTAGTCGCGTAAAAGCTTCATGAAGCTTAAAAACTGTATAATACGTATATATTCGTCTAGATAGTGCGTATTCATTCATTTGTGTGTGTGTGCGTGTGAGTGCGCGTGCGTGTGCGTTAGAGTGCGCGTGTGGGTGTGCGTGTGTGTGTGTGTGTTAACTTAACTTAACCATTCTTCTCGATCAATTATATATTCTATTTCAGTTATTAGCGTATGATTGAAAACAATCTAACGATTGTATCCAAAGTAACACCCAAGATAAAGTAGTCGAAACAACTTTAGGATACAGTTTCTCGCTTGTTTTTAAATCAGTATTTCAAAATATATATCGAAAAATAGGGTGTTTTTAAATATACTTATTTTATTAGAAAAAAAAAATTCTTTATTTAACATCGTAGTTTACATATCCAACTGTGAGTAATCTATAGATATCTATAGCGCAGAATATTTTAATGTGAAGATATTAGAAATATTATACTATTATGTATGAGTACATCAAATATTTAGAATGTTGAAAAATATCAGTAGGTATCGATAGATTACTCACAGTTGGATATCTAAACTACGATGTTAAATAAAGAAGAATATTTTTTTCTAACAGAATAAGTAGGTATATTTAAAAACACGCTATTTTTCGATATATATTTTGAAATATTGATTTAAAAACACGCGAAAAACTGTATCCTAAAGTTGTTTCGACTACTCTATCTCTGGGTGTTACTCTGGAGTTACTTTGGATACAATCATACGCTAATAACTCAAATAAAATATATAAAATTGATCGAGAAGAATGGCTAAGTGTGCTGACCAGATTGCACGTGAATATAGAAGTATTACTATAGCATTACTCCTAGCCTCTTCGTTTATTTGTTTATGAAAAGTATACACATACACACATGCACGCACGAACACGCACACATACACTCACACAAACGAATGGATACGCACTATATAGACGATTATATACGTATTATACAGTTTTTAAGCTTCACGGAACTTTTACGCGACTAATAAGCATTTAAACACGTGCTTGACACGCATTCGCATTATCAACTTTTAACATCGAATATCTCGGAAACTGTCCATTAGCGAGCTTTGGGCCCATCAAGACTTTTGTTCCTCATAACAAAAACAACCTATTCCCAAAATTTCATTAAAATTGACCGAACGGAGTTTCCCATAAGGTTTGTGCGGGGTTCTTTGAAATTAAAAAAAAAATGATAGATTTCAATATTATATTATGAAATCTACCATGAAAAAAATCAGTGCGATTGTGGAAAATGCTCGGGATCGTCCAGACTAATAATTAGTTAATTTGTTTATAAGGCCATTACTTGTAAACTATTCAACTTACCGATTCCAGATTTCCTGTGAGTTATTATTAGACAGTGATAAGGAATGAGAAAATGCGATGCCAAAACATTCTGGTAATTATAACGCAGTTTACAAATGTTTAATTCAAAAGTCATAAATAAAATTATTCTATTTATAACTTTTGATCTAATCAATATTTTTTGACGCTCGTTGGCTAGTTTTGTAGATCTTTTAAAGACGAAAAAAGTACTTTACTGTTTTCTCGTGGAAATGAACGGAAAAAAGTTATAAGAAAAAGACGTGAATTTACGTAAAAATTATACAATTAACCACCCTGTAAACAATCTTCCCCCCATTTTTATAACTGTGGAAACTAATATGTATTCAGCTTGCCGAAACAAAATGTCGCGAAATGGTCATTTCCCAGCTCTTTTTCCTGGTCCATAAGGTAATTTCTTACATCGCATCGAGGCAAAAATGTGGAGGGGCTCATCTTGTTGGAACGAGACATTACCAGCAAGTATATCGTGTTCATTAGGATTCCAGCTGAAAACGTAAAAAATCCAAATAAATGTCGCCTGTCAAAATTCTCTCAAAGAAATAAGGTCCCAGTATGCGATTTCCTAGTATTCCATCCCAAACATTCACTTTTTCCGGCCGTTATGTATGTATTTCTTGCATCCCATGCATTTTTTCTGGGCTCCAAAACCTAGTATTGTGCATATTCACGGTTCCGTTTAGGCAAATCTTTTAAGTTGGGTTGTTTTTCAAATAAATTTTTAATTTCCTCGCAAAACTGTAATCTTCTGTCTGTGTCATCTACCCATAGTTCTTGTAAGACATTAACTACTTTGTAAGGATGTCACTTTTGAGCCTTCGGACTTCTGTGAACTGAGGACTTCGACCTTCTGTTGACTACAGATTTTATCTTCGCATTCAATCATAATTAAAATTTCAATTATCTATTTTTCGCTTAACGTTTTAAAAGTAAGTAGAAAAAGATTCATAAAGAGTATGTACGTTCTTTGAAGGACAAAAGAGACTATGATTGTTTGAAATAGTCGTCAGTACTACATAAAAGACAGTTTTTTACATTTTTTTGATAGCTATTACAAAAAGTACAAACCTTATATCGCTGAATGTGTCTTTAGAAGGTCTATCTCTTTATACTATAAAATATAAAGCGTCATATTAAAAAATATGTCGTTAATGTTATAGGTTTGTTAAACATGGCTCAAAAAAAATAGAAAATATTGTAGAAAAGTGACAATTTCTGTTTAATAATTGAACTGTTTCAGCAATTTTTTAAAATCTGAACTGGAAAAAAAAATAAGAATTTTGTTCCATCATTTTTGGACCCAGTATATATTATGTTTTATCATATTCTTAGACTCTTATGTATATCGCAGACATATGCCCCGTTCTTATAAACATAAAAAGTCCCGAATATTGTAATTGTTATAGTAATACAATTTATACTACGAACGTATTTTGTCTTTATTTCTAAGATTCTATTTTTAAATATCTGTTATATTTAGTGTCTAGGATCTATCACTTGCAGATTAATGAATAATAAATATATAACCAGTGACAAATATTGTAGGGAAAATTACTATTAAAAACTGCAGAATTTGGGCAATTGTCAAAGAAAATAAAATCATTCTTCATAAAAATTTTTGCTTGTCCAGAAGCCCTTGGCAAGACAGTCATTTGTTCAATTTAATGTACAGGGTGTTCAAAAATTTGGAAAAGGTAAAAACAGTGAAGAGTAAAGTACCTTAAATCTTAACGCTACGTGAAAAAGTAATGGGGAAACGTTGCTTGGAATTAAATTCTACGTTTAAATATGAAAGCATGGCCTTCTAGTTAATACTCGACATTCTGGGATATCAAAGCCCCAAAGGAATTAATCAAGCGGTGACAAGTCAGGGGACCTTGCTGGCCAACAAATAGGACAATATCTTCCTATTCACTTCTCTCGAAATTTTCTGTTAAGCCAATTGCGGACTAGAATTGTTGAGTGAGCCGGATATCCGTCTTGTTGGTAATACGCTTTTTGTCTATATTCCAATTATTCTTCTTTTTCTGGCCAGAAAAACGTGTCTAGCATCTCCAGGTACGTATATTGATTTAAATTTGCTTCAAAAAAGTATGGCCCAATTATTCGGTTGAAAGTAATCGCGCACCAAACATTTACTTATTTGAGCCTTTGACTTTCAGTAACTGTAAAGGAAGGATTTTCTTGCGACCAAAAACGACAATTTTGCGACGATACAACTCCATTGGTAGAAAAAGTGGTTTCATCGGAAAATATTACGATGTGCATCATCACCAACTTCTAGAGTGTGAATTACTTTTGGTTTGATAGCCTTAAACTTATTTTCTACCAAAATCCTCTGAATATGTGTCTTGCTAACATCGATTTGTTTAGATATCTTCCTTAGTGACAGTCTCAGGTTTTCTTCTACCGAATTGAAAACTAGTATTGTGGCTGCATTATCGTCATCGTGTCTCTTTTTTGACCTTTTTACGTTTTCTACATCACCAGTTAAATCAAATTTTCGAATTAGTTTTCTCAGATTTTGGCGGGTAACTTTAACATTTGGATATTTTTCATAAAACAATTCAATTGCTTGGCTATAAGGAATTTTACCAATACCGTAACATTTAACAAGATAAATGCGATGCTGTAAAGTAAGCATTATTTGAATAAAATTAAATATCAACGTCTAATGTCACAACTAATGTCAAAACAATTATTAATAACAATTGCCTTCTACAAATTATTGGTATTTTAATTATTTCCTATGGGGATTCTTGAAAGAAAGAGTGTACAGAGAACCAGTGCAACACAATGTTGATTTCTTGAAAAGCAGGATAATTGAAGCTATAGCCCAAGTAAATGAAGAAATGATACATTCGACCTACGCTGCATTTAGAAAAAGGTTGGAGGTGTGTTGAACTTGGTGGATTTCATGTAGAATAGTTTTGTAATGGCGCCTACATACTGATTCTGCTGTGTTCTCAAAATAAATGTTGGATTAATGTTTTTGAGGTTTTTGATACCCCTGTATAAAAAATAAATTATTAATATGCAAACATGTGTATCTGTTTTTCAATAAAGCAATATTTTTTAAATAGAATGGCTTCTCCGAAAGTATAAAAAAATAGTCCTAGAATATCCCAGAATGTCGAGTATTAACTAGAGGGCCACGCTTTCATATTTAAACATTCGATTTAATTCCAAGCACCTTTTCCCCATTACTTTTTCACATAGCGTTAAGATTTAAGGTACTTTACTCTTCACTGTTTTTACCTTTTCCAAATTTTTGAACACACTGTACATTAAATTGAACAAATGACTATCTTGCCAAGGGCTTCTGGACAAGCAAAAATTTGTATGAAAAATGATTTTTTTGACAACTAAAATTTTGTATCCATTTCAGGTATAGGCAACCCGAACTGGGGCCACCCTATATTTAAATGGACTGTAATTAATTACGTTATCATACATTCTGGATCGATTACAGCATATGGTTCCCTCCTAGAAAGTTCAAAATTTATGTTGTGATTTTATTTTTTATAAACACGTTAGTAAGAATTAAACGTGCTCATTCATATTTCTAAAATACTTGGGCCTCGAAATTCTAAAGATTAGTTAGTAGATATTTATGTACAAAAGTTTAATTAGACAACTCTAGTTTAAGTTTAATTCATCCACGTCAAATATCTTCCAAAATATTTGAGTAAATGGATATCTGAATGTCATTACTTTTTTTCCAATTGAACAAACAATTTACACAAAAAATGTTAAATACAAACTCTCAACAAAATAACAAGTCCTGGTCGTAGGTTTGGTATTCAAAGAATGTTATTGTTAACACTATTGCAACTGGTTTTGATTATTTACTTGTTACCACACCAAACTGTAAATACATAAACCTCTCTTGATTTGCGCAAACGCTTCCGGTCATCCTTCGCGCTTATTTGTTGATGTTTATGAAACAATTGGGTTTCGGTGCGGTGTAGTCTTCTGGCAGCGTAATGGTCTTAATAGGCCTGGGTGAGAGAAGGCACACATAAGGGCAATTAAGATCTATTTTAATTATGGGATGAATCACCAACTGTGCGCAGCTGGCGTGTCAATGAAACCATAAGCAATTGAGCAGGCACAGGCCAACGAACATGTAAATCGTTATGTATTTGCCGTGCGTCTTAGCAGAAAGGAAAAGGACTCGGTTCCGCATCTACTTTATAAGTGTTTATATTTTAGTATAATATTTACATCTAAATTGTTTGGTTAAATTCACTCTTTCATTCATTATTAACTTGATTACTATGATTCAGATAGTAAACGTTAATGAGGTTGACTAGACTACCCGGAATCAAATCAATGGGCTGAACTCAGAAATTGTATTTCTTACAAGAAATTTCATAAGATGTGATTTATCGCAATTCAAATTTAACTTATTATTTTCGGTCCATTCTGTCATACTTTGCAAAAGGCATTGAATGTGATTAGTGGAGTAATTGCCCTGTTAGATTTTAAAAGTGAAATTAAGACCATCCTCGTATAATACCGGTAACACATCTCAGTTGGCAGATCGTTAGTAATAATAAATAAAATTGGACCGAGCAAAGTGCCTTGTGGCATCCCGCTATAAGTCAATAAAAATATTGAGTGTATTCTATCTGAGATGCATACATTGAAATCTACTGCGTAAATGTGTTTTTAAACAATTCAGAGCAATGCCTTTAACTCTAACCTTTTCCAATTTTTTTAGTAAAATATGACAAACCATAAAGTCGAAAAAAGCATCACAGGTACTGTAAACAACCCTGTCAGCCGGTCCGAGCGAGAACAGCCTAACAGCTGACACAGCGAGAGGAGAATATGCTGATGGATATATTACTTCATTTTAAACACATACGCTGATGTATTTTAAAAAGGCATTCGGGAATAAACCGTTCTTGAGTCGAGTTCTATGATTTTTAATTGGAGTGACCTACCAAGCCTACCTTAATAATTATTATTACCGTTCCCATATTTTAAGTTTTAGTTATTGTTTATAGTGCAGCGGTGGGATAGACCTCACTATTCTGACTAAGTGTATTTGTGCAAGTACTATAAACTGTGTTTGTTTTGATAATAAGGAATTAGTATATACGACGGTTTGTGTTCAAGGGAACGAAACAATTCGTCAGCCTGTGAGTATCGAACTTTTATTAAAAAAAAAACGTAGCATTTAATTAACGTATAAATTAAATTGCTTCACTGGACATTGCATTTAATTAACGTACAAATTAAGTGCATTACTGGGCATAAGAGTTTATTTGAAAAACCNGATAGGATAGGATAGGATAGGATAGGATAGGATAGGATAGGATAGGATAGGATAGGATAGGATAGGATAGGATAGGATAGGATAGGATATTTATTGGTCTACATTAATACATAACATATTATGGTAGCAAGTCAAAGAAACACAAAATCATAGAAACAACAATTTAAGAAAATTCAAACAAAGCACTAGACTAATTAAAATACGCATTGACCTAACAATAAAAATTACTTATAACATAATAAACGTCAGAGTGAAAGCAACCACTAAAAGTTATGAACACTATCCATAAAGTCACTAACGGAATAAAACCATTTTGACAACAAATAATTCTTTATACACAATTTAAACTTGACAAAACATAGCGATTTTAAATTTAAGGAATTTCTCGCAGTCAGTGCTAAGCGATGTCTAGGTAGTCGCAAAAATTTAGAAGTACGAGTACAGTAATTATGTATATCCGATTGAACCGTGTAACTGGCAATATTCTTATGAATATCCAATAAACAGTAATAAACAAATGACGATGACAAGGGCATAATTGCAAGGTTCACAAAAAGTTGGCGACAGTGATCTATATAATAATATCTATTAATATCTATAACCTACGTTGGCCAGAATACGAACGGCTTTTTTGGATTCTAAAGGTTTTTAAAGCGCTGGAGCACACCCCATAGCACAATACCATAAGACAAGATGGAATTAAAGAGGGAAAAATAAACTAATCTTAAAGTGTCAGTACTAATCACTTCTCACAGTTGCCTTAACAAAAAAACTACTCCAGACAACCTCTTATTCATGGACACAACATGGTCAGACCAAGTCAATTTATCATCAACTGTAATACCAAGGATCTTAACATATTTATGTTCTACATGCCTTGAAGTAGTGGTAAACGAAAACCAATTTATAACTTTAGATAACATGTCAGATGAATCTTCAGTTAGACATGAGGAATCTTTATTCATATTAATTAGGGTAGTGTCATCTGCGAATAGTACACACTTATTAGATGCGATAGCAAAGCAAAAGTCATTAAGATATATTGCGAAAAGCAAGGGCCCCAAAACAGAACCCTGCGGAACACTGTGGTCAATACGGTTAAACTTGCCATTAACTGTAACACACTGACGTCTGTTTTTCAAATAACTTGAGAACAGATTGAGGGCGCAACCTCTAACACCATAGTAACTTAGTTTCCGCAGTAGTAAGCCGTGAAAGACACAATAAAATGCCTTAGTCAAGTCACACAACGTAACAGCTACGTGTTCTCCGCTTTCTAGTCACACTTTGACATAAAGCAGACCGTGTGCTGTTTCATCATTGATTTGGTGTTTGTTAGATATCAGGAAAAGCTTCTGTCATTAGTGTCATTATTTAAAAGATGGAGTAAAGGCCGTTCAATCAAATCGAGACTTGCTTTGATAATGATACCTGGGATGTCATCTGTATCCCGAGCATATTGAGCTTTTATAGACGATACAGTATCATGTCACTCAATCGTAATAATTTCACGGAGAAATAAGTTCATGTACAGGGTGATTCACTATATTTTGATGCCACTTTTAACTTTTTTATTTTAAGAGTTACGAAAAAATGTGAAATACAAAAGTTGCACGATTTTTTCAGAATTTTTCTTATGCATCTATGAAATAAAGGTTATAATGAATTACTTATACATTATTAGGTGTTATAGACTTTATGTTCCAATTGTATAGTAGGGAAGATTTGTTGTATAAAGATCAGTATCCGAATTTGTATATAACAATTGTATTAACAGAATTATTCGTTTTCATAATGATTATGTTTCCGTTTTTAATGTGTAAAACGCGGCTTATAATGGTTAAGTGATCGTGACCTCTCGGTGCATAATTGGTTATGATCGTAAAATTTTCGACAATTTATTAGAGAATACGGTTTATAATAATAAAATACATATGTGGTAGCAATACGCGTTTTATATCCAATATACATACACCAGTTTATCTACCACATAGTATACAATGGTCTTATAATGGCATATAGAATTCTAATAAAAAATAAAGCGCATTTCTTTCAGTATGTTACTCAGAGTATTATCTCCGTAAACTGGTTTCAAAAGTTGAAGCGTTTCCCCGAAAGTTTTCTCCAGTTACACGCAAAATTTTACGTTCATTGTTTTTCCAGAAAATCTCACATTTCAAAAGTCGTCGTTAACACGAAAACACGTCAAATAATAATGTCACGAAAACTAAATGAGATACCAATAATCCAAGAACATGTGGTTACAGAGGAAGTTAAGCGTAACGTAGTGCTGCCAATGGCATATCGCTAAATAACTCCATTAGCGAGTAATTAAAAGAAGTTCTAAATAATTTCACCAAATGAAGACAAAGAATGTTCTTCGATGCCAGAAATCTTTGTATGGAATATTTAACTCCACAAAAGTTAACGATTTATGTAGATCTAGAAATTAAATAATGTACATACATTATTATTTTAAATTAACATAAATTGACATTTTCAAAAGATTTCATTAGGTACTTTGTTGATCAGTCAGGCGTTAAAAATAACATCATTAATTTTACGAACAGCAATGGAAGGCAAATTTCCCGTCATATTGGAGTAAACACAGTTTCTTACAGCAAAATATATCAATGTAATTGAAATATATGTCAAACATGAATAAATTGTACTTACTCTTGTACTTTTCACTTCACTTATAATTGATGATTCTAGTTTTTTATTTTTAACTGGATATTTTCATATTTCCTTACAGCTTTGTTTTTGAAATAGAAAGAAAAATTATAGTGTTAGTCCTTAAAATATTTACATGATGTAACTGTATGATTTTTAACCATTTTGGGGCCATTCCACTAAAATGTTGATGTTATTTTTGTCACAAAAATATAAAACAACTTTAATATAAACTTTTTAGTATCGTCTTTTAAAAAATATCCAAATACAAAACAGGGTGGTCCCGAGGTAATGGGCCAAAATTCATGGGTAGATTTCCTAAGCAAAGATATTTCGATTTAGCTGAACTTACCTTATTCCAAAAGTTGATAGTTAAAGAGATATAGGGTGTTAAATGTAAAATATTATTTCAGTTTTTTTTTTTCATTTACTCCTTAACAAATTCAAATATCCTCACAAAATTTTTGGGTTTGGAGTTCTTTGGGTAGAGGAATTGAAATCTGATCACATTTTGGTTAAAGTTCATAGAGGGCGCTAGCTGCAGTAGATTGAATGTGTTAAAAACGACTTGTACTTTGAGGTATCTCATCTTTGTTATTAAATTCTTATTTTTCACCTTTTTTACACGAAAAAGGTATACTTTATGAAAGTAGCTATCTCGCACCGTTTTCGAGATATTTGGCTTTAAAACTTCCAATGCTGTTGCATTAAATTACAATTAAGTACCTACCGGCATTATTAATTTAGCGGTAAAGTTTCTTACGTAGGATTTGGACGAAAATCAAATAATTGACGTTTTCCACTTGCCTTATTGCTGTCATTTGCATGCTCATTTCTATTAAGTATTATTCGTACCTAATTAAAATTACATCTTAGTTTACAATTAAAATTGTATACTTGTAAACATAAATGCGAGATAGAATGCCGAGATTTTCGTTTTTGGTGTTACATGAAATCAGTTGTTTATGGAGAAACTATAAACACCTGAGACGAACTTTATCAGCAGGTTATAAATGCTGCAATCATTTCGTGTTAAGTATTTATACTTTAAAATAAGATAATCTTTTAATAAACGCGTTGAAAATGTTTTGGAGTTAGAGGCGGACATTTTGAGCAATTATTGTCAAAGGCATATTTTTTACTAATTTTACTGTTCATTACAATTTTTAATTCTAAATAAACCTTTATTTTTGACATTTCTAAATTATATCAATTATTTCAACTATTAGCATTGGAATTGCAAAGCCAAATATCTCGGAAACGGTGCGAGACAGCTACTTTCATAAAGTTTACCTTTTTCGTGTAAAAAAAGTTGGAAAATAATAATTTGGTACCAAAGATGAGATACCTTAAAGTACAAAAATGTTATGTCGTTTTCAGCACATTTAATCTGCGGCACCTGGCGCCCTCTATGAACTATAACCAAAATGTGAATAAATTTCAGTTCCTCTACCCAAAGAACCCCAAACCCCAAAATGTGTAAATATTTCCATTTATTAAAAAATAAATGGAAATAAACTAGTGATATTTTACATTTAATACCCCGTATATCTTTAACTATCAACTAAATCGCAATATTTTTGCTTCGGGAATCTACCCATGAATTTTGGCCCATTATCTCGGGGCCACCCTGTATATTTAGTATAAAGGAACTACCGTTAAACACGCATAAAAACATTGATAACTCATTTATTGCCCCTTCATTTCAATTTCAAAAGAGTTCTGGAAATATATTTCACTCCAGTTATTAGCCCACCCTTGAACCTTGATATTTAAAATAAATAATTCAGGAATGATAAATTCCTCATTTATCAATATTGAACGTTACAAAAAGCATTATCTACTCTGTATGGAGACGTCCAGAGAAATAATTCACTTGAATACAAAACACCGCCCGTAATTAATTGTATATTTTTCCAAGGGAAGGGTAGTAAGTAAAAATTAATGCTCCATTATTCTTTTATATATTTATAAAAGAGTGAAGGTTTGGCGATTCACGTCATGGAATATTTTAGGTTCAAAACGTTAAAATCGATGCTTGCCTCTTTTAACAAATCATGAGCTACGTGAAATTGAAGTGAATTAAAACTGCAGTTTCAAAAAAATGAAGAAATTCCAGGTATTTGAACCTCAGCACTGCAACAAATAGTTTCATAGCACAGCACAGTAACAAGTAGTTTCATAGCACTGCAACAAATAGCTTCTCCAATAAGGAAGAAAAGATTAAAGTGTAAATCTTCAATTCATCATTCATCAATTTTTGGGATTTATTGATGAAGGAATCTATATTTGAGTATTATCTGTCAAAAGATCTCGCTGTTTTTTCATGAAAATGAATGCTTTATTTAAAAAAATTAGTAAAAAACATGTCACTGAAAGTATTGTCTATTGGCAGCCACGACTTTTACTTCTGGCACATACGATGCGAAAAACCTTTCCTTTTCTGCCGTTGAAGCAGCTGCTCAAACGAGCAAAGACGCCGTTCAACGTTTCTCGGCACAACTCCTACGACACCCAATGTCCTTGCTTTTGAATCATTCTTAATGCATTTAAACATATCGAAACTGTTATTTGATCAACTTCTAATGATTCTGTAATTTCAGCTAGCGCCAAACATGAGTCTTCATGAAGTAATGCCTCTTCTTCATCTTCAAACTGTTTTGGTGTGCCAGAGCGTACTTTGTACAACGCAGATGGCGTTGGAAAACAGCAGGAATTTATTCAACGTCCCATTATTTTCGAAGGAAGCGCTGGAACAGCATGTGTTTTAGAGGCTCTAAAGATTTTATGTCTATGCATAGGCCGAAAATGATTAAAATTATGCATTGCAATTTTTGATGGCTGGCAAACTTGAAGAATTTTTCCATTGTCAGTACATTTCATGACATTTATTTTCATCATTTCACCTTAACTGTCTGAAGTCCGAATGAAAACAAAAATAGTACAAACAGGTCGGTACTAACAGTTATAAATCCACAAATAAAGTAAAATTATTGCGTTATAAGCACATTTTATCAGTTGTATGTCTTCATTCATCTTTCAGCAAGAAGGGTCTGAGGTATAAAAGAAAATAAGCGATGTAGAGACAGGTTCTCGAATTCATGCCCACTTAAATATTTGGATAAGTTCGATGTTATGTAAAGTTTTAATCATCTGGTAATGTACATTTTCAAGGTACTAAACGGGTACAATACAATGTATTAAAAATATTTTTTCAAAGTTCGATATTAACTTTACATTGTTAGGGCAAAGATTTAGGAATGATAATGAGACTTCAGTGAAGTATTTTTCTCTGAAGGCAGAACCAAAACAAAAAAGTTTGTGCAAATGAGCACATTACGAAGAAAAGGGAATGATGGCATGGAATAATTATATGCATCATTTAATTATGTTGCAAGATAATATTAACTATCATTTTATTAATTTTAATGATATTGAACTACTAAATGACTCTTTCAGAGACTACTTCGATTTGAATTTTGAAAATTTGAGACACCGGGTTTTCGGGTGTGCCCTTGTCAACTAAAATAATAGCGTCCACGTACCACTTCCGGTTATACCGGAAGTCGCCATCAACTTGCTTATTTTAAATGGAACACCCTATTCCTAAAATTAACCGTTTTCGAGATATTTAATTTTTTTCAAAAATATGGAAACAGTGACTAGCTTCAAACCATGTGTATTTTATAGTAAGAAATATAAAGCAACAATATTTATATGGGAGATAGCTAGACCCCTAAGCTTCCCATCCATACTTTCAAAGTGGCTTAATTGCATACAGGGTGCTAGAAATTTAATGCCGAGTTTAGTTAAGTTCAAACCTTCATAAATTATTTTTTTAAATGGAACACCCTGTATGTTTTTCTATATTCTGATACACAATTTTATTCTCTTTCGAACGGTATCAGGGTTCCCTATACCTATCTCTTCTAGTTTTTAAGTTATCTACTATTTTTTTGTGTAAGCACCTAAAATCATTTCTTGCGAGGATTTCTTGCAGTGACACTTTAATTTAGTGTTTATAAGAAATGGAAAACAATACATATTCAAATGTTGATATTTTAAATTTATTATTCATTCACGTTGCAATGGGATTATAAACAGAACATGTACAGTTTTTAATGAGACATATCCAAATTTGCTAACAATGCAATGAGCAGAAAAAAGTTAAGAAGAATTGTAGCAAATCAACTAGAGTAGGTATGGTCGAATTTGTGCAGAAAGAATTTTACCAAAACTAATAACTTCAAATGAAGATAATGTAATAAATGTGCTAGCCTATTTTAATGTTCATCCAGAATCCTCAACTCGCGCTGCAGAGTATGATTTAGGCATTTCACGAGCATCCATTCATAGGATGCTAAGAACTAATGATATGCATCGATACAAATTTAAGCTACTTTCTGCTCTTCATCCGGGTGACGCCGTGCAACGCGTACAATTTTGTGAAACGATGTTAGTGCGATACCAAGAAGATCCACAATTTTTGCAACATATTATATGGACAGACGAGTCAAAATTTACGAGAAAAGGTATTTTTAATAGACATAATACTCATTTGTGGTCATCTGAAAATCCTCATGTCATCCAGGAAAGAAACTTTCAAAATAAATTTAGCGTAAATGTTTTTTGTCTAATTAAAGATAACCAAATTTCTTACCATAACTACGGAAAAAAATTAAATGCCCACAGATGTCTCAATATTTTGCAAAATGTTGCGGCAGATTTTCTAGATTATATAGGTACCTTTAGATCAACTAAGGAAGTGTTGGTATCAATCAGACGGGGCTCCACCTCACTGTCACAATCAAATCGATCAACAGCTGATTGAAATGTTTGAAGGTGTTATCTCTAGAATCCACAAGTGCTTAGCTGCTAATGGGGGTCATATTGAACATTTATTACTTTTTAAGTAATTTTTTTATCTTAGTGCATTATTATTATTATCAAAATACATACTTAAAATTGTGTATTATTATGTATGACGTTGATTTTTTAGAATTCTTCTTAACTTTATTCTGCTCATTGGTGAAAAATTGGGATACGTCTTATTAAAAACTGTAAATGTTCTGCTTAGAATCCCATTGCAACATCTGTGAATAAATAATAATAAATAACTGGTGACAGTTTAGTTGTTTGTTTTGAAATTTTGCTAAAAATTTCACAGCTATCCTCGCAAGAAATTACATGATTTTAGGAGATTACACAAAAAATAGTAGATAATTTAAAAACTAGAAGAGATAGGTATAGGGAAACCTGATACCATTCGAAAAAAAATAAAATTGTGTATCAGAATATAGAAAAACATACCATTCCATTCCGTTCCATTTAAAAAAACCCACTTATGAAAGTTTGAAGTTAACTAAACTCGGCATTAAATTTCTAGCACCCTGTATGTAATTAAGCCACTTTGAAAGTATGGATGGGAAGTTTAACTATAAAATACACATGATTTGAAAGTAGTCACTGTTTCCTTCTATTTTTTTTTAAATTAAATATCTCGAAAACGGTTAATTTTAGGAACAGGGAAACTTCATAAAAGTCCACCTAAAATAACACGTAGAATCCAAAATTGCAATAATATATAGGGTGTTCCATTTAAAATAAGCAAGTTGATGGCGACTTCCAGTATAACCGGAAGTAGTACGCAGACGCCATTATTTTAGTTGAGAAGGGCATGCCCAAAAACCCAGTATCCCAAATTTTCAAAATTAAAATCGAAGTAGTCTCTGAAATAGTTCTAATGGGTCGTCTCCGTGACACACCCTGTATGTAAAACACGTAGATCAAAAGAAATATATTTTCTTATTACGTGGCAACTACTATATATAAATCGGGTTAGCAAATTGTAACCGTATTCGTAAAATTATACAAGAAGATTAATGATCAGTGATGTCGATATTACAATAATTGGTTTTTTTCGTTTGATTTATTGATAAATAATCAATTTCCTTATTATTCAGGTTATTTCAACTGAAATGCATTATAAAAAAGAAACAGCGAAGTTAATAATGACACAAATCTACCGATTAGTTCCAAAATAATTTATTATGAGCATGAGTTGCTGTATAAAAGAACTGGAAACTGATTACATACAATTAAATAATTATAATTGATTATAAAATACAATAATGTATTGTTTACAAACTTAGTTGGATTTTTTTAGTAGCAAGTACAATGCATATTAATAAGCATTTTTAATACTCAAAACTGTTGAATGTATAAAACAGTGCCTAAAATTAATTAATTAAATTATTAAAACTTATTGGGAATCCCTGGAATCGTCCTTAAATAGAACGAGGTGAATAATTGTAGTCGAGATAATACTATTTTTGTCCTGCTCTTTTTTCAGTATACAGAAAAACTACTAGGTCTTTAGTTTTAATTACAGAAACGTGAGTCCTGTTTTTTAAATTACAAGTAAAGTTATTAGTAAACAAACGCTTAAGTGAAAATTGCAAAAAGGCAGTTTGTCTGGGGTAGCTGTGTGTTATTAAAGTACGATACAGTAACAATGAATTTAACGGATATGGTGATAACTTATGAGGCCACTAATAAAAACTATGAGTTAACGGCACATTTTTATGTACAGTGATTTGTGTAAACACTTGTAGACAAAGCTAGACGAGTTATCGATAAAGTCAGTGGTTTTGAAAATGTTCCTTCGTGTTATTATTTAAGTCAGTTGGTATTAATGAGGATCGGGTGCTACGAAAAAATGCAGCCAATTTCGTATTATTATTTTTGCAATACGAAATCAAATTCTGTGAATTATTCTACAATTATTTATGGATTTGTTGTTATTTTTAATTAATGCCAAACATTTGAATATTTAACATAGGTTCTTATGGGAAATGCTATGAAGCATACCCTTACAACCGAATTACGAATGAAAAAATGCAAATGGTAAGACGAAAAAATATAGACATTTACCTGAATCATTAATTAATGGATGAGATAGAGAAAAAAATTAAGTTACCGCACATTTTACAGATAAATAAATTATCAAACATAAAAAGTTCTGACTTGTTGCCCGCCAAATAATAAACGCGAAGGTATAACGGCAACAGCGCAATAGGGTGTGAATGGGGATAGGTGGCGGACAATTTAAATAA
Source organism: Anoplophora glabripennis (assembly GCF_000390285.2). Classification (NCBI taxonomy): domain Eukaryota; kingdom Metazoa; phylum Arthropoda; class Insecta; order Coleoptera; family Cerambycidae; genus Anoplophora; species Anoplophora glabripennis. The sequence goes on from NW_019416808.1 coordinate 170,457, forward strand.
ACACTTCGATACCTACACAAATTAGTCATTAGAAACGGATAATAAATGCAATCGCTATAAACCCCTGTATTATAGGAACATTTGTATTCTCAGAAGTACATCATAGTAGTATGCTACTTATGCATGTAACTAGATCATATTTAATCTTTCCCACGTGAATCACTTCGTCATCACAGTTTGTAGATAATTTAAAATACGTAAAAATTCTTTGCTAAAAGAGCAGTGCTTGCATATACTCTTTGTCGATTAGTTCTGGCTCCACAATTTTCTCTTCAACAGCTTTTTTTGCATTTGCTATTTTCTCTTCTAATTCTCAAGCAGTCATACTTTCTTTTGGTCACAAATTTTGCTTTCTACCGACTCTGTTCGATATTTTATAGGTTAAAATAATCATCTATGAGAACGATCACATAGCATAATGTTTAATGTATAGTAAACTCAGCATAGTCGTGCACCAAGTTTCTTTTGCAATTCTTGGCATTAATCTATGCATATTAGGAAAAAAATAATAGAGAAATGGAAATTATTAATAATTATATTATAAATATTTTAAACTCGATTTTATTCTAGGAGTATCTCAATCCAGTTTTTTTAACCCCTGATCTGTCAATAACTAGTTTGTTAATAAAAAGACAATGATTGGCGGTTCAGAATAATTCGGCCATTTCATCAAAATTGTGTAACATCACCTTTATTAAGAATAACAGCTTTAATTCTGGCAGGCATTGTATTTACCAGTTTAGCTCACTCTTCAGAAAACGTGCTATCACAAATTTCTTGCAATTTGATGCGTACATCGTTAACTGAACGGGCTGGATGTTTGCGCAACTGTTTTTTCATTTTATGCTATGTTTCTATTGACAAGAGATCTGGACTGCAAGAGGGTCATTCCATAAAAGAAGCATTATGTTTTCTTTAATAAAATACCTAGTTTTGAGAGTGTTGTTATTTTATTTTGAAATACGTTAGTAGCAAAATTATGCCTGGCCGAACTATTATGTTAATTGTTTATAATAGATGCTCAACTTGTGCACACAGTTGTTCTTGGCAAATATGGAGCATGTCTACGAAACATCTCCTTACATTTGCAAAAAAACCTCTGGAGTTTAATTCCGACATTCATTTATAATACGTTATCTTAAATCTTCAAGATTTTCGGTTTGACTTGCAAAAATCACTGATTTGAGATGTCCCCAGAGAAAAAAGTCGTTTGAAAGCAGATCAGAAGACCGAGCTGGCCATTCTATAGCCCCACGCCTACCTATCCATCGTCCTGGAAAACTCTGATCCAAATCAGTCCGAACTCGTCGCTCAAAATGGGATGGAGCTCCATCTTGTTGGAACGTCACAAAATTTTCATCCAGCTGATCATCATTTTGCAGAATTTCTGTCATCATGGGATCAATATGATCTTCCAACAAACGTAAATAGCTGGCTCCAGTCAAAGTGCCATCTAAAAAGAATGGACCAACTATGTGATTACCCAATATTCCTGCCCAGACGTTCAACGTTTCTGGATACTGAGTGTGCGATTCCCTAATACAATGAGGGCTAAAAAAACGTACACTCATCACTGAAGCAGATATTGTAAAATATATTTTGATTTTCTGTAATTCTGTTAGACAAGATATCACAACATTTTATTCTTCGATCCGGAATCATCCTCGTTCAAATAACAAGATGTATTTTGTACGGTTGCCATTTATGTTTTTGCAAAATCCGATGAACGTTGGACTTATGGATCTCTGTAGTGCGCTCTAACGATCACACGGATTGGTGTGGATTCATTGTCAGTTCGCACAAAATTCCTAGTTCCATTAATTCGTTAGGAGGATTGGACTTCTTAAGATTTGCTAAGTACCCAGTTTCTCGAAATTTCTTAAGAACAATCCGGCTCACGTACGTATGACTTGTTTGGTGAGCAGGATGCAACTAATTGAAAATTCGAGCAGTTTCTTTATTCTTTATTTTTTCAGATAACGAATAAACCATAATGAAAAATTGATAAATGTAAAAATTACACTTTGATTGTAAGAAGAATATGAGATTTGATACAATTGAAAATGGTTTCAATAAAATGATATCAAACAAATATAAAAGGTAAAATGGAATGGAATGCAATGGAATTCATAAAAAATTATGATAAGAATCTTTTCAATGGTTAACACATGCTATAAATTAAAATAAAACAATTTTAAATGTAAAAATACAAAATTTTCTTGAAAACGAATAACGATTTTTTTATTTTTTTTACGGATTCAAAGTCAATATCAAAAGAGCTTTCAAACGATGTATCACACGCCCTGTAGTGCTATTTAAAATTTCAAAGTTTATACCTCGATCTACGAAAGAGTGGCAATTACAAAATAAGTAATGATGTAAGTCGATATCCGCCTCAAATTAAAAATTGACGTTTAGTGTTGTTTGTAGGCTTCCGTGGCTGTCGTTAATGGTTGAATGATTTCCGGGCTAGTTGCCACGTCGTCGATTTACAACTCTTGACGTTTCGAGATACATATCTCTCTCTTCTTGAGAAGTTACACTGAAGTTCTAGCAACCAGCCCGGATATCATTCAACTACTAAATTTCGACATGTTTTTTTTTTAGTTTTTTCAAAATTTCATATTAAACGAAATATTCAGTTTTATATGGGACACCCTGTATGACTGATACAGTGAAGAGATATTGTTTTTAACTTGGTTAGATTTTCTAAAATGCTGGACAAAATATTGTAGATATAAATGCAGTTAACGTATTTTCTTTTAAGTCGACACCGTTCATTATTAAATAGGTTTATTTCAATGCAACAAAATTAGTCATGTTAAAAGTCCACGTAGTCTGTATCAAAAAAATAAAAAATATGTTTTACATTTTAGTCAGTTTTATGCAACCTCCAATAAAATTAAAGCGCCTACCACCCTTTTTAGGTATTTCCGATTCCCGCCCTCGCTAAAACAAAACTGCGAGTATCTGCCAAAAGTAAGCAGAAAGCGTAACTGAGATTATTCTAAGCAAACAGAAGCCGTATCTCCCGTTTAATATTCTTTTCCCCTCAGGCTCAGCGATCTGGTATGTATGGTGCACAACCTTCTCAGCTATTTTTCACTTTAGTTTCCTTCTTAAGGTCGCAGACGGCATCGTCAAATTTGTATGTAAATTTAAAACACTTTGTTTAAGGAAACCCTCTACGGTGTTTAAAGATCTGCCTGTTTCGAGTAATAGTCAGGACCCTTGTACGCTTTTTCCGCCTACGAATTTTTTGTTGACAAACCATGGGATGTTCCGAAATCAATTTATAAAATATGGATAAATAATAATACACCAGGAGAACACGGAATAAAATCGAACTTAGGTGGGTGTAGCAAATTGTTACTTTAGTCGAGAGGGATATAGACTAATATGTTGTTAGTAATTTTTTTTTATATTGTGCTGTTTGAGGTAGGTTGCTCAAAATTGGCCTTTCACCTTTACCTTTAAGGAAAGGTAATAGAAAAATACTGCAATATTTTCAGAGTATACAGGGTGTTTCAGTTTTAATCTATAAAACTTCGTGAGCAGATAGTACAACGAAAAACAATGATACCTTCTACGTATATCATATAAACTTATTTCGGATATTCACCGTTTTCGAGATATATATACTGATAATAGTTAAAAAAAATTCATTTACTGTATATATTTTCTGAAATAAAAGAGGTATATGAACTATATTTGGTATACGTTATATTGCGTTAAGTTTTCATAAAATACTGCTAAATCAAGACTTTTGTACAAGTAGTAGCGAAGATACGGGAAACTCATTCAACAATTTTATAAAAAAATATATTACGGTCATGTGCAAAATAATAATTGATTATATTTTCTGAAAAAGCGTGCGAATGGGAACAGAACAATACCTCTTATATTTTGTCGATATCTGTCTCTGTTTTACGGTAAATTTGATTTCTCTTTTTCCTTTCAAATTAGCGCTAATGAATTTTTTAAATTCCTTTAGAAATATTTCGGGTAATTTCAACTAATGTGAATAAAAAATAAAGAAGCATCCTTCGAATCAATAATATTATCTGATTATTATAAGAAAATCAAGAGAATAATTTCCACGTTTTTTTAGATTTCTCAAACGTTTTTTACTGCTATATTCCGCGGTCGAAATTATAGAGAGTGACTCATCGCTAGCTTTTGGACTAGTAAGGGGGATGAAGTGTGCCGGGTACGAAAATCCATTGGCGTGTCTGCGTAAAAGGCAACAAGATATAGAAAATATAAAAAAAAAGATAATAAAACATAACATCTAATATTTTTTATGGTTTGCTATAACCAGCACTTTGATCCATTTTAATTATTACAGCATTTTAAAACGTCCCAGTTGTGTTTTTTAATTTATAAATTTATTATAGCCATGGAATTAGACCCCTCGTCTACGCTTATGCTATGACGTTTCTCAGGACGGGTAAATCAAGTCCGTTTACACCCACTAAAAAAGCATTTCCCTATTCCCTACCAAGTGCAAAAGACAGAGATAGATCAACGTTGAGTGTAACTCAGTCTATAGACGATTATAGATTCTATCGCTAAGCACTAGCGAGCGGCACAAAAATAAATAATATTGAACCTTATAAAAATCATTTTATATTTTATTCGCATTATGGTAATAGTGTTTTTATATTATGTCTGAGTCACTCTCTATAATTTCGACCGTGGAGTATAGTAAATTGTTTTGCTTGAATAACACTGTTACAGCTTACAGCAAAAACGTATGAAACAACTTACAAAAGATGAAATACACAAAAATTTAACAAAATTACAAAATAATTCAATGCTAAAAAATAAATTAACAACAGATTAACTAACTAATAAATGATTATTGCTGCTACTAACAGTATTGAGTACATTTCATAATAGGTGTTCAAAATGGGCTCCATTTGCCTCAATACATACCCTGTAGGGCAAGGGTCGGCAACTGGCGGACCGCGGAAGGTAAAATACTGGACCGCCAAAAATTTTTTGAAAGTATAAATTACTCAAATAAATTATTAAAAAAATGTTTTTTACGTTTAAGTGCCAATCTTACCATTTTTTCTAGTATTTTACAATTATGTGAGTGGGTGAGTTCTTAATGGTTAGTAAGCAAATTAAATTTGAGTCCAAATTAAAATAAAAAAATAAGAAATATGAATTTTTTTCTGGACCTCGTTAAAAATTTTCAAAAGTATCCGGACCCCACCTAAAATTACTTGCCGACCCCTGCTGTAGGGTGTATTGTATGCGCTGGAGCTGAACTCTGTCTTGCAGTTCGTATGCGACATATTAATTGTTCCTCTGAATTTATTTGAACTTCAGCACATAATTATGTTCCATATGAGTCCATCTGTTAGGGTAGTTGACTAACCAGTTTCCAACTACCCTACCAGAATCAACAGGAGCCCCATCTGCAATCATCCACATCCTCCTTAAGAATCAAATAAAAATTTTGCTCGAGAAATTGAAGAAAGCATAATAAGTTGACCTTTACTTGGATATTCATGCTTCTCTTGAAGTTCTGGTCCAAAGTTTACCCCAAAAATAGTTTTTCAAGAAATATCTGGTTCTATACAATTTTTATTTCTTCGGAAAACGTTTCAGAATAAACTCGAGAAGCCAAAAAACTATCCTTATAACATTCTCCTAGAATAAGGATCATATCAACATGCTCCTCTTTTGGGTAAATCTTCATTTTGACGAACCAATATCACAACAATATTCAAGCAATAACGATCTAAACGTCCACAATTACAAAAAATAGTACCATTCGAGCAAAAACAGACTTTGCAGATTAATCTGACAGATTAAATAAAGTATATGACATTTTTAAATACCTTAGGCAACTAGACACATCAGAACTTTTATGTAAAATACACGAAATGGTACAAAGAACGATTTTTTTGCGTATTCTGTATAAACGCGAAGACTTACAATTAGCTATGAACACCCTAATACCATTCGATAGGTAATTAAAAATTACATTTTTTGGTAAGTTAAAAAATATGGCGTTCTATTTAAATTAATCAAGTTGTAGCGACTTAAAGTTCTTATTTGATTAATTTTAATTTATGGACACCCTGTATAAGATGGCACATTTATTATGATTGGTATATACAATATGATATATTGTTAATATTTCACTATAAATTTTGCTTACATGCTGATATACTCTTTAAGTATTTGAAACAAGAAAATTAGGTTAGGTTAGGTTAGGTTTCAAATTATTTAAAAAACCTTAAGGTTCATATATTATAAACCTTATTAAAACAAACACTTATTTTGATCGGAGAATTAAAAAATGCAATAATATATAGGGGATTCCATTTAAAAAACACAAACTTGGTACTTTTAGGACATTTGGGACATCCTGTATAATATGAAAATAATTTTAAAAAGTAACCGTAATAGACCCCCATATATCCCAGAAGGGAAACTTTTCGAAAGCCTCGTATTTTGACTAGTGATGTAACGAATATCCGCATTCGCGAATATTCGTTTGATTTATGATATTCGCATTCGCATTCGCATTCGCAAATATCTTTGAATATTTTGCGAATATGAACGTGAAAGAAAAATACAGAATGTGAAAACAATATTAGGTAAATTAAACAAAAAAGGTATTCATTTATTTTCTTTTTAATTACAAAACTTACTTAAAACAATTATATCTTTCTATAATCAACCTTTATATTTGGTGTTAATTAATCACCTTTCTTTAGACATTAGAAAACAAATAATACTACATATGTTTATATATATTATGTATGTAATTAAGTATTGTTTTGATCAGTCTTTGTCTACACATATTTTGATAAACATTTAGACTTAAAAAATAAAAACTTCTATAAGAAAAAAAAAAAAAAAAACAAACACTTTATCTTAATTCTTTTATGAAACAGTTAATAATCAAACTTGAGAAGAGGAATATTAAACTTCAAAAATAAAAGTTTCGATGCCTTTTCTCCTTCAAGTATGTTTCGATGCGGTGTATAAATAAGGCCAGCACCACTGAACACGCGTTCGCTCGGGACACTCGTTGGTGGTGTGACTAAATAATGCTTCGCTATAGGAGAAATAAGCCCGTACTTCTGCTTGTTTACTTTCCACCAAGTTAAAGGGTCAACGTCATTTGCTACGCGTTTTTCCGCTAAGTATTCTGTAAGGGTTCTACGGATTAAAAGATGAAGGCGCTAGATTTAAAAACTGAATATTCGTATTCGCATTCGCATTCGCGAATGTCAACAACAGATGTTCGCATTCGCATTCGCATTCGCGAATGCTTAAAAACTGGCATTCGTTACATCACTAATTTTGACCACAATATTCCGTGCCGTATAGCGTGAATAATCCTGTACATATACACCTGTTGTTGGGATCAAAATCACCCCCAAAGTTCACCATCCAAAACAGTTTTTTACCTGTATCTTTGATTAAAAGCAAAAATTTTTTTGAAACTAATTGGAGATTTCTATGGAACGCTGATATTATTTACAGCATTACGACCCCAGGAGTTGCATCCCTTATTTTTTAAAAAGATAAAAATGATTTATTTAAAAATTTTGCTCTGCAAAAATATACAAATGATGGTTAGAAGTTTAAAAAAATATGTATTTATTTAGAAGACAAGAAACTAAAATTGACTTGTGATTTCAAAAAACATAATAAAACAAAGTTATCATTTAATTATAATTTGATTTTTATGAAAGCCTTAAAGGTTTCTTGTTTCAGAATTTATAAAAAAGTCAATCCTGATTTAAGAAACAACAATATTTTGATGTTAATTTATCCATCGTGAGTTGCTCTGATTCTAAAAGTAAGAAGACATTTTTTTAATGTCCGGAACAGGTCGATAATAGTTTGAAAATTTGTAACCAATAAAAGAATTGTAAACATATTTGTAGTAACGTTTCAACTTTTTAACTAAAGATGTTGTGGGAAACAATTACTCTATGGGATATATGCTCCAGCTGTCATTAAATTACATCCCTAATATCTAGCGCATAGCTAAAATTCATCAGTAAAATCACCAGACATAGACAAGTCGAACTTATAATCTCGTCAGTATGCCACAAGTGCGACGACCGATAAGTGATTTAGATATTTGAATGTTGGTCTACAGAAATGTTTTGGGTATTGGTGAGATATAATCAAAGTATATGTCATACATTTAAATGTTGTTTCTACTTTATGTCTATTGGCATAAGAACTTACTGACACAAAGTGACCTTCTAATCTGTAGGTATTATGAATACACGACTATGAACACTAGGTAAGTTTGAGTCACTAGATATACAGTAGCAATGGCATTTAAAGATATGACATGCTTTCTAGGTTATATCTTACCCAGTAAAAATAAAACAAAAACATGGCTGCTTCTCATTATCATCAAGATACGGATAAGGAGTCATATTTTGAAGGGTGCACACATTTTGTAACGCAGCAGTTTTAAACCGGAAATTTTTTTGTTTTGTTTTGTGTTTTCGGTTAAATTATTTATTATGCAATAATTATAAATTCATTGTACCTTAAAGAACTACAGCAGGAGAAAAATGCTGTTAACTTTACGACTGTACTTCAGCCCAGAAACCTAGAATCCTTAGAGATTGAGTAATTTAAGTTCTAAAATTACTAGATTCTTGATGCATTCGTATCTTCAAATACATTACTTTAAATCCACGTAATTCTCTGTTCTCTGAGAGTCCTGCATTGACAGTGTGAACTTTAAGCTTCCGCCTCATAGCTACCCGAGGATCGTGTTAGTCTCTGAGAGGAATTAAAAGCCACTCCAGAGACAGACACACTTCCGCAAAACTATTCTAGATATTGAGTTTAGCGTTTCTTTAGGTAAATGACGTGGTATTGTTCCACAAAAGCCTTGTTCGTAAAATAGGACTCGGTTGGTCAAGATATAACTTCATATAAAAAAATCTTGTGTCTGTCATTTGATCTAGTTCGGCTTTGTGAGCTTTTCGTTTTTGTTTTGATACATTTCTGACCAGATAATTCGTTTTTGAAATCATTTTGAGGAGTAACTGCAAGTGCATACTTTTCCAGTTTTAATCCAGTGAAGGCTATTAGCGTTGAAATTTAAATATAATTTAGGATAATTTCTGTGGAATTTGATAATAATTTATTATAACATGTGATATTATTTTATACATGAATAGGCTCATTTTATATTTTTAACGCTGGAGCGTTGCGCTATGAAAATAACATCACGCCGTTGTACTATCTGGAACTTTCCGTGCACATAACCCCCTACGCTATAGGTCCCATAGCGAGCGCGCGTGAGAGAAAAGTATAAATGGTGTAAGACTAGTCAATAAAACATATTTAAAAACATACATATTNTCGTCAAAAATATTGTTCGTATTTTCAAAGCTGCATATTTTCTAAAATAATGGATCGATTTTCAAAAAGTAAGAATCGATGTATAGAGAATTAAAAGCCCTTTCTAATGACCCCCCACTTGACTCCCATTCCCATTTAAAAAAATTTGGGGGATGGCACCGCCACTTGGGGGTTGAAGATTTTGGTATGCTTTTTGAGCCAAAAGTTGTCCCCCTCAGAATCAAACTTTACCTGTTTTTGGATTTTGCCGAAAAGGTCATTACTACCCTGTAATGCCTTGCGGTACGTTTTTGATGGGCTACCCTGTATAAATACATGGTACGGTAAGTAATTTAAGATTTTTAAATAAATTTCTACATTAATGATATTTGTTTACTGAGGTTATACTCCTTACTATTCTCTTTTGTAATCCAAAAACTTTCAACATTTGAGACGAACATCCCCAAAATAATACACTGTATCATATTCTAGAATAAAAATGAGCGTAATAATATGACAATAAAATTTTTTTAGTTGTTAGACATTCCAAAAGTCACGGTACGACAAAAAAACTTTCGAAGAAAGCATTTTGGGAAAAAATGTTTCAGACAAAAGTGTAAGGATTTTTTCCTGGCTATCTGATGGTGACCTTGACTTTGACCCTCAAGGTCATTTGAAGGTCAAGTTAAGTTTTTTAAATGGGAACCCCTATTTTTTATTGCGGATTTGGAAAAAGCAAGGTCATTGTCAAAGTCATGATCAAGACCATCTTTGGACGTAAAATTTCCTGCTCTTTCCAATTCCGCAATAAAAAATAGGGGTTTCCATTTAAAAAACTTAACTTGACATTCAAATGACCTTGAAGGTCAAGGTCAAGGTGAAATCCAAGGTCATCATAACATAGCCAGGAAAAAATCTTTACACTTTTGTCTAAAATATTTTTTCCCTGAATGCTTTCTTCGAAAGTTTTTCTGCCGTACCGGGACTTTTGGATAACCCTGTATAGTACATAACAGACAGAAGATAATTTTGAACACAAGTTATTAATATGATCACTCCAATCCAAAAATTGATTTATGTATACACCTATAAATTTTATTGTATCAGGTTGTCGTATAGTGGTACCATTCACTTTTAATGATCGTCTCTCAGTTCGTTCCAATGATTTTGTCTTAAATATAATAAATTCTGTTTTAGAAACGTTCACAAATTACTTATTACTATTAAACCTATTCGTAAAGTTATTCAAGATACTTTGACTGCATAATAACATCATTTTCAGTATAGTTGTACTGTACTTTAATTTTACTGTAATAATTTTTATATAATCGGTTCATTAATAAATTTTATTTAAAATTTCAGCTATACTATCTATGTATATTGTTTACGGTCATCGAAATTTAACATTTCGGTTGTTTACGGTTTACAGAAAACAAGAAAGTTGTTGTTAAAATCACTGCTTTAGAAATAATTATTCTGTACTAGTGAGGAGTGTCATTATATTTAAAAAAATTTAAAAAAACATTACTATTAAAAATTTTTGCAAATAAAACAATTTTCACTATATTTTCCAAAAATAGAAAAGTCCCCAATATTTTCCGTTACTCGCTCTATTGGTTCCAAAATACTATTCGACGTTTTCATAAAAACCTGCATCTAAAATTATAAACTTTAAAAAGTTCTCCATAACAAGACAACATAAGGCAAAATTAGAATACAGCCTATTGTGGATTTTAACAGCATCTGAACATTTCTAAAATAATTTGATTCTGAACCGCAAAGCAGTTTAGTAAAGTTTCGTTCATTATGGAACACAAAGAAATTAATAATCATCGCAATAATTTAATTTCTTGGTTAATTTGGCGAAATGTATTTGGCTGGTAAACTACGCTTAATGTTCCAAAAACTGCGTTGTAAACGATGTCTCAAAAATATACTTACACAGCCCATAATCTCAAATTAAATTACACCCTTTCCTTGGAGTCTGTTGGTGTTAGCAAACTGATACAACATAACGGCCTTTGTGCTCCAAACGGAACTGCGAATCTCCTTAAAATTCATGTTTATTTTAAACAAAGTTTGTTAGCGAGCATCCCTTCAAAACAATCCGTAATCAGAGAAACTTAGCCGTAATATCCACCCGACCATTTTACACGAGCGACGACAAAGAGTAGGCATTATTTTGACAATCGTAGCGATGTTTATATCGGGCAATGGCAAGAACGAGCTCTCCCCACAGACGTACTGTACGTGTTATGATTTTGAGAACGATCCATTCAATTAAATTCCGTCGGCATCGTTTGCCGCCGACAACGGCCGTGTACAGAGGCCCTGTTATTACCAGGACACCCCTTTATGATTTCCTTTTATACGCGCTGCGCCTTTGCCTTTGAGACGGCAGAGAACAAGCCCAAGATTCAGCACCGTCTTTGTGTAATGATAATCCCGGCTGCGATGTCGTGCTCATGGGCGTGCGACCTTCATATTCTGCCAGAAACGGCGATGGAAAAAATCTAAATAAATCATTGCAAACACCTTAGACAGTAAAACTACTTGCTTGGCAGAATTTGCTCCTCCGATAAATAGTTTATAGTTTCTACAAACATCGATGGCATTACCATGGACAATACAATCATTGTCGACATAAATTAAAGGATAAAAGACATTTTGCAACTATCATGGCAGGGAGACATTGTTTTGATACTATGCCAATTCAGGACATCCAATATGATGCTTCAAGATATACTTCCAGTATAATAATTCTAGTAAAGAAGGTACAGGAGAAAAGATGGTACACCCGCGCCTTCTTCGTACTGGGCAATCGCAGATAAGCCACGGGAACATGAATGTCATTTGTTTTGTAAAAAAAAGGGTTAAAAAGATAAAGGGAACAAACACTACAATTTATCTACGCAACTGGGTGATTTAAGTGGGCAAATTATTATTTCAAACCAAACTAGTATAAATTAACTGCACAGCTGAGCAAAATGACGTAGTGGTGATGGGTGAGAGGACTATCTTATCTTTTTTCTTTCTTAAATTTCTACAGTGCAATTCCGCTGCGACTGTAATAAATGCCTCATAATATTGTGATATGTTTAAAGGAAATTAATTATATATTTGTACTAAATATTTGGAAGTGGGTGGCAGTAAGTACGATATGTACATTTAAATATTGCTGACAGAAAAGAGGAAGATTTATACAAGTTATCTAACTTAAAATATAACTTAAATCAAATCGCAAATATCCACAATTTAATATATTCTATTTCTTCATTAGACCAAGAAGAGTTTAATAAACTAATGGACGGGCTATCCCTGATTTCAAAAGGAATTTTTCATTCGAACTCAATGAATATAGAAGACAGATCAGTATTTCACACACGTACAAGATATTTTAGTAAAACTGGCCTTTTGGACAAACCTAACTCAATTTTTAAAATTGATTAAACAGACCTGCAATTAAATATCAAACCAGTGCAAGTAGTAGCTATCAAGCAGCTATGCTTAAAAAAACTAGTTGCTATCTTGGCAGTTACTTTTTAATCCATCAGCTAAGCTGATATCTGAGTATGTTTTTCTTGTTAAGCAAACTGATGGTACCAAATTGAATCAGAAAAAAATTCTCTAGGAATAAACACTAAAAACAGCTCAAAAACGTCAACGACTAATTTAATTTTAAAATAAAAGTCTAAGAATATTGGAAGTGCTACGATTTCCACAGATCTACAGTAAATAACTGCTGAATCTGAATGCTTAATGATGATGTTGTATCTCCTATACTAAACATTCGAGTAAAAGCTGTGGGGAAAAGATTTTAACATCAGTACAATCTGTCGCTGCAAAGAAAACGGACGTTTTTGGAGAAAAACAAAGAGGCACTAACAGAAAAGAAGGAAGTCAAGACCATCATCTGATGATAATGAAAAATCTATCAAAATAGATCAGTGTGTTGGCTGTAGCAAGCACTATTATCAGACAGAGAAAAGGAAGGAATGACCAAAATTAATTACCTACGACAAAATTCTACAATAAAAGATTGTGAAAGTTGAAGACTTTTTTATCATTGGTAACATGAACTCACACTTATCTATTTCACATTTAGGGGAATGAGTTGAATTTCCTTAAAGGTGGACGCATGATGGGTCTACAAAATATAAGACTCTTATGGCAAGATAACCGGCCAGACAAATAGTTGAATTGATCCATCTATCCTTAAATTTAGTACTTACGATCTTGCCTACAACATAAGTTACACCTCACGTAATATTTTTGTAGTAACTCTTCTGAATACTTTGGGTTAGATAAAGGATAATGCTAAGCATTAATTTCCCGAACTCAGTTCTTTAATCACCCAAGAAAGATTTTTTTTTCACGAACAAAAACGTGTACCATCTCTTTTAGATTTACCATATACAGTAGCACCTACAACGTCATTTGCTGTAGATACTAAAATTATCGATAATAATGAAGAGGAATTATAAGAGCAAATTGATTTAGTTTCTGAAGGAAACATGAAAATTCCTTTACATCTGATTAATTTCAAATCGGGAAGACTCCTCTCAGGATTCTGCTCCCATATTCAGTTCCATTAATCCATTTTTTATTTTATCTGTATACCAAAACTTCTGTATGCACATTGTTCTAATACGGCACCACACCATGAGATATGACATAAAAATCTGGTTAGTTTTAATATGTTATGAATTCCTAGATTTATAACATATCAGAACGCTCCAGCGTTGCGCTATGAAAATAACATCACGCTGTTGTACTATCTAGCACTTTCCGTGCACCTAACCCCCTATGCTATAGGTCCCATAACGACTCGCACTTGTGATAGAAAATAGTATGTGCAACTCGTTCGGAAAAGTTGCCATAGCGCCACTTGGGCGCTTTCCGCACTCGCTTCGCTCGTGCATCAACTGCGTCCGCGTGGCGCTATTGGCAACTTTTCCCCACTCGTTACACAATGTACTATTATACAATAAATTGTTCAAAGCGCCAATAAAACTCATATTCTTATATTGCAGACGAATCACAAGTTGCAATTATATTTATCTGTTGGGTTCATGCAATTGATTATGTACAATTGGACAAATTTTACTTGAGCCCTGAGGGCAAATCAAAAAGAGAGCTGACTTGATGTAGAATGAGATGGAAATAGAGGCACCATTCCTTCCCCCCTCAACTAATTTGCCACTGTGCATTCTATCCTTAGGGTTCAAATGAATTTGTCTGGTTTAATTGAGTATGTTTTTATAAGCTACCTCTAATGCGCAAATTCCTATATTGCGTTTCCTATATGCTAATCTCAAATAAAATATTTTACACATTGCACAATCAAATAATGAGAGAATATATTTTGATTATTTTGGGGTATGCTGATGTAATTGTGGTGTGACGTGAATATTCCATTATTTTTAGACTGGCTGCTTCACCTACTTTTGGTGGTAAAGAGTATTCGTGGAAATTTTAAAGGTAATTTTTAATTACCAGTATTGCGAGAAACAACTACCCCGCGGGCTATATGCCCCGACCGGCATTGAATTATACTCGCAACACCTAGCATGACAGCAAAGATCGTTCGTCATCAGTTTAACCCACCAGACAAAGACCGGTTTCGGACTTATTAGTCCTCATCAGTGTATCATAGGTGAGACAATCGACGAACGATCCAGCCGTTATGCTGCCGTATCCTCACGACAAAGAGGTACATTGTATGCGGAGCGCAAATTGCTCCATCTGTTGTGCTGACTCCCACCTGTGCCATCCAAACACTGGTAATTAAAAACATTGTGTTTCGTCCTCTGTGGGCGGTAGGTAGTCGTGCAACAAAGTACCTGGCAATATAGCTGGTAGCTTCCTACTGCAGCCATTTGAATGGCATAGGTGGGAGTCAGCACGATAGATGGAGCCATTTGCGCTTCGCATACAATGTTGAAGGTGATATAATTGCAACGCTGTTTCGTATACCTATTTGCCAGTTGTTCGCAAAATTGGCAACAACCTGTGTGCTTCCAAGTGCTATCAAGTGTTTTCAATTGTTATAAAATAGAAATATGATACAGATAATATATGTGGCAGTTTACTGTTTAATAAAACTGCCACATTTAATATTACATTCAGGTGACGTTAGTATAGGTACAGTTGATTTGTTATCG
The DNA here is from genome assembly GCF_000390285.2 of Anoplophora glabripennis. NCBI lineage: Eukaryota > Metazoa > Arthropoda > Insecta > Coleoptera > Cerambycidae > Anoplophora > Anoplophora glabripennis. The sequence goes on from NW_019416808.1 coordinate 185,972, forward strand.
GGCGGATGTTCCTATCCGTTAGTGTTCATGGTGGTGTATTATATATAATTTAATTTGTTGCTTTTTATTAAATAATGCGTACGCCTATATCCTGCAGCTCAATTCTTACAGCCCTAATTATCAGTCATACTTGGAACGTGAGCAGTTGCAAATAGGCGGTTCATAATTTCCATATACAATTAGTGTAAATTTAAATATGGATAATTTTCCAAATTAGTGTATACAATGTTTAGGAATTCATAGTAGTCGAAAATCGAATATGAAATCGAAAAATGGAAACAACTTATAACTACCTATATTTTATATAAAAGCTGTCGCCTGTATTATACCGAAAAAAACTGAACTACGCCCATGGTTTGTACCTTACTTCGTCACTAGCGTAATCTAACTTCTTAGCAACGTTATGCAATCTAGAGCCTTGGCTTCCGGTAACAAATAAACGACCGCGCTGGGTCTTCGAACAGAGCAGGATTATACAGAACGGCGCTAGGGTTGCAATCTGATTTGGCAGGCAGGACCTCAGAGATAGGTACTTGAATAACCAAGTTACTTTGAATATAATTATATTTATTCTATCCGTTAATTGCAAACACTTGTTTTTCTTTATTTTAGAAGTAAACCCAGTTAACGACACTGAACTTATCATTTAAAATTATTGGATTCTTTTACCTTTATGTATCTTAAATTAATACGAGAATGAGTCAATTTGAACCGGAATTATTCCCGAAACAAAGGATGTTTAGCTACTCATCCTAGGAAGTAGAAATTGGACAATAGTTGCAGCAACCTGCAACACTTGAAAAATCTCAGGTAAATAAGAGCATAGTAGCATTTACTTGCAAATCCAAATATTATAAAAAAATTTTAAATCTGCGACTCACTGTATAACCTAGATTTTGCAATATACATTTATAAGTGTAAACCTTTACTGTTATGACTCTATTTTCCTCATAAGCCAAAATTATTTCGGAACTATCTATAAACAGCAATGTCTGCTACGTTTATGTGCTTTCCAAGTTGCAATTATGTCCTGAGCCTGAGTATATCCAAGTGTTCAAAGTTATTTCATGGTTTTAATTTGCTTATGACTATAATCTGCAAACAATCCATGAAGATATGAAAATTATCTCGCAGGGAGTATCGGAAACTTCAGAAACTATCCAGTGCACTTGCCTCATGTCCGATATAAACCACAAGCTATGCTAATCATGGCATGTAAGATTTACCCATTGTAGAGAATATATTCGGAGTTAAGACATTAGGCAGCCGTTAGTGAAAGAACATTTACAGGAGAGGCCATGCTTTGCTCTAAATCTTTTAGGCTAATGAATTAGTTGAATTGAGATGGACAGTTGAATAAAATCCTAATCTACAAAGTTTGTTGCGGGCCGAGGTATGTGCCGAGTTGGAGTCATTCGTGGTGTAGAAAGTTGTCAGAACGGAATAATAACCTAATTCGCAGTATATCATCATGCTTTGACGATTCACAAGAAGGACCACCATTGTAAGAAAAGCAGTAATTAATCTCGTTCTTATACTGAGTAGTAGATATTTCCATACAAATTAGTAATCACATCTAAATTTGTAGGTGTTTTACATTCATTTACTACAATGTTTTAAAACCAACAATACATTACGATCCATTTTATCTGTAACCGGAGTGAAGATATCAATCAAGATCCAAAAAATTACATTTATCTTTAATTATATTGCCACAAGAGTGTTTCTATCAATATCACTGTATATAAAAAATACATTGCAATGTGATAAGAACAAGAAAGTACTGTTATGTAGGTACGCTGTGTCTCTTCACCAAATGTTACGTATGGTAACTACGTACACCAAATGATACGTCTAAGCGTATACTAGCTGCTGGTCCCATTGGCCAATCGGGACTCTTCGTCCTATTATCTTATTATTATCAATAAAATAACCATTTATTTAAAGCATTAACAACCTTTATTAGAGGTTTTACTTGCTTGGCTGTAGTGGAACTCGCATATATAGAACGTAAATCATATAATGGGCATGCATACCCAATAATAATAAATATTAATATTAACGATACGTTTTACTTATAAAAGTCTCTGTGGGGAAGAGCGGGGGGGTCACTTTGTGTCCTCAACATGAACCGATCGGTCCGTTATGGATTTTCATTGTAAGCTAACTTCTTCTTTTGTACTAGTTTCTCTCAATAACTCGTATTTTGATAGACAATATTTGATTACTTGAAGGAAAGTGATGGAAGATATTTCAGTCTCAATCATCACAGCCCAAAAAGAAGCAGACCCGATTTAAATATATGTTTTGCAAACGCACTAATAACACAGCCCCACAAAAAAATCTTATATAGATTTTTTTGTAATAGAGTATGATACCTTCTGTATTTTGACACGCCGAAAAAGATGGAACCAATAGAAATGCTCCACTACATCAAAATTTTTCTCTGATCTCAAAAAATAGCTCAAAACCAATGGTAATCTTGATTTTTTGTTAAAAACATTTTGAAATTATTAATAGAGTCACAATAAAAACTTTTTATTAGTGCATCTTTTTCTCTAAAATGCTTCCGTGTGGAGTTATATCAATTTTTAACCAGTTTTGAGAATTAAAATGCCTATAACTCCACAAGACTATATTTTAGAGAAAAATTAAAATGCTAAGAAGATGATTTAACAAAAAGAACTTAATTACCGTATTCGTAATCTGAATTTACCTAAAGGTGGTGCTGAATAATTAGCAGCACAGATGAAGAATGATACAATCTGACTAAAGGAACAAACAATACTGTAACAAAGAATACGAGTTTCGAAAATGTCTTTCTTGAGATGAAGAACATTCATTAGTACACACAGCACAAATCTTCAAGGACTGATGAATGAATTGAAGCCAGTTATTTATTAGGGAGAAGAATTTAGTCACTTTATATTTTCCTCTAAATCAGGTCTAAAGGGAGTCTTTCTCCACAATACGAATATGTCCCTATAATCCAATCAGTAACACTAAACAGGGGTATGATAATATGAAATTTTTCTCCAACCGTCAGAACACTACGACTTTTTTACTGTCAGAAATCTCTAAGGTTGACATTTTCCTTAATGAGGAAAAAATTGTATTTTAGCAACAAAAGTATTCTCTTTTAATCCTTAGATTAAAAGTGTTAATCAAGTTTTAATTTATAAAAGTTTATTCAACAATATTTACAATAATTTTTGTTTATCCACACTGATATTAAATGCACAGTTTGAACAAGTATTAAAATTAAATAAACCAAACTGCCAATACCCTCATTCTTGGAGCAATTCTCAAATCAATCCAACACGTTTTCATTAATAGTTATATTATTTTCAGAAATGATAACGGTGCTTGGTTTATCATTATCACTATCAACTTTCTTCTATTCTTTATTAAAATTAGATTATTTATTACTATTCTTTTCGCAATATTTTCTTTATTCAAACGTGAATCTTCAATGTAGCCCTCCGACACAGTGCTCTATTTCCATTTTCCGTATCTTTTAAGACAAGTGAGTTCACTACCACTGTCAACTAAAAGGGTAGCAGACGTTCATGGTAATGTGTGTCCACTGTATTCTTTCCAGTTGTCCAGCTTCAAAAATGTTGCCACTTCTTGTGAGACGGCACTGACTTTATGAATATTAACCACCATTCGAAGACACTTTCCACATTATACGTGTCTTTTAAGACAAGAGAGTTCACCACCGCTGTCGACTAAAAGGGAAGCAGACGTTCATGGTAATGCGTGTCCACTGTATTCTTTTCAGTTGTCCAGCTTCAAAAATGTTGCCACTTCTTGCGAGACGGCAATGACTTTATGAATACTGACCACCATTCGATGACAATTTCCATTAACATATCTGAGAAATAATAGACGTTCTACCAATCCGGGTGAACGTAAGGCAACATATTTTCGATAAAAACTTAAATAATTGTCTCCCAGCACAGTAAAGGAACGTGCTCTCTTGGTTTTGGTATTGGGAATTTTTATAATTAAGGCGGATTTCACATCTTCAACGTTATCAATTGTTAAAATGACTAATCCATCAGAACGGCATGCACCTGTAACCCCCAATATTAGGACGACCTATAAAGTAGCTTTCTATTCTTCTTTTATTTTATTTTTATAGTATGTAACTTCATTAAATATAAATTTTCAGCTGCACTATTCAAAAATCAATTAATCCTTTGTAAATCTCGCGAATTTTTCGGTACATATCCCTCATTTTGTCTCTCGAGAAAAGCGCGTAACTTTGAATATTTGCTTATATCAATCCCCTTCTTTATATCCAACGTTGACTGCATTGAATATTGTGACGAAGGCGTTGACGGCTTCATTTTATTTGCTAAGTTTGAGAAATACACTATCAGTACATCTTCTGAATACAACTTAATGTTTTTTTCTTTGCACCAATCCATAGAACGTTGGTAGACACATTCATAAATTTCTCGAGATTTCTTTGGGAGAAGATTCAAAGAAACCTCTTTCGCACACTCCAGTATCTCCTCAGGTAAACCTAAATCTTCATTAGATTCCATTTTTACAGAGTTTTCAGCAAATTGAAACACAAACAATCACAAATGCACTCAATTATCAATACGACGACTAATGTTTGACAAAGTATCCATGACTACATCGATATATCCTACTTACCAACTTTGCTTTATTATTCAAATTTGGTTTGAATAATTTCAAAGCACAAATTAATAATTAAATGGGAGATTTCGATTGCCTCGAAAATACCTAATTTCCGCGCCACAAAAGTAACACTTTTAATCCAAATATTATAACAATATACTATTGTATTAGATAATATAAAATATGATGTTTATAATGACGAGGTTATGGAGATTTAAAAGTTAAAACCATTCTCAACAAGCAGGGTACACAAAATATCCCTGTTTTTATGCGAATTGGATAATAGATATAGGAAAAACAATAATAAGAAAAAAACATGGCCAAAAAGAGCTTGCTTGGATCCTGGAACAAAAAATATTCTTCTTCCGCCTTTACATATTAAACCTTGTCTAATGTAACTGTTCGTAACAGCTTTAAATAAAAAAGGAAACTGTTATAAAAATGCCAATAACTTTTAGTTTTTTTATCAGAAAAATTTGCTTTTGCTCCAAATTGGTTAAAATGCCACAATGAGATATTTTAGAGAAAAAGGTGCAGGAATAAAAAAGTATTTTTAGTTTGATCCTATTAATACCTCTGTGTACTTTAATTTCAAAATATTAATTATTTTAACAAAAAATCGGGATTTCCATTGATTTTGAGCTATTTTTAAGGTTAGAGAAAAATTCTGACGTGATGGAAATTTCTGATGGCTGCATCGACTTCAGCGAGTCAAAACACAGGGGTGTATCATACTCTGTTAAAAAGTATATGATTTTTTTGTAAGGCTGTGGAATGACATCTAAAACAAATTCTGTAATCATCACAGTATTGCGAAAAAAATCAGAGAACAACAGGAATAAATTATAAAATATTACTAAAGCGAAACAGAATAGAGCAATGCGAATATGAGCTTTTGTAAAATTTTAATTTAAACCGGTACTCTAAATTTCTAAATTAATATATTACTTCCGAATCAAATGATAACGAAATGCCTGATGTTTCGTGCACAAGGTATTCAATCGAATTATTGATATTTACCACGCCAGTGAGTTAACTCCATATGAAACATCAAACGTGCGATGTGGCGTTAATATTTAGGCGTGAGTATCTCTAATGTCACTGCCAGATTAAAACAGCAAAATTAATATGTGCTATAACTACACTATGATACAAATATGTACAAGCTTAATAGACGATTAAAGTGACTATTGCGGAAAACGTCAACGTAGGGGATTTAATATCCTGGGGTCCGGTATTATGAAACACTCGGCTACTCTGTTATGATAGGGTGACGGGAAGGAGAGAAAATGACAATGAAAGGCTCATAGAAGTTCTGTACGTTGCGCTGTACAGTTAAGTCATAAGTTAAATTCATCAGGTTGCAAGAAACAGCACAATTTCAAAAATAGATATTTCTAGTGAAACCATCTAGTGGCTTCACAGATGTACTGTCAAAATTTCACGACATTTGAACGAATAGAAGCAGAGTTATTTCTAATCCAATAAAGTTGTGCTCGGCTTATAGGGGCCGCAAAAAAAATTCCAAACAGGATGATTTTTTCAGGGTTGCTAGGAGACTGCTTCCTGAGTATCCAACTAAAAGATCACACTCGAACTCCTGGTATGAATTGCGCTGCCTGGGTGGTTTCCTAAACATTTTTAAGAGCAAAATGATCGTAATAAAAGTAGAAGATCAAATTCTGAACAATTTTTCCTTATATTTTTTTTATGTCTAATACTTAACGAGTTACAGCGCATGGCAAGAATTTGGCAAGCAACGCCGCAGAGGTGATCTTGTAAACATGTTTAAAAAAAATACCTTCATAAAAGTTGTAGAGGATCAAATTCTGAACATTTTTCCTAATAAAATATTTTTGTGAAAACATGTCTACAAGACCACCCCTTCGCCGGCATACCCAATTTTTGTCACATAATGCACAGTAATTCGTTAAGTATTAGACATATAAAAAAAAATTATATGGAAAGTTGTTCCAAATTTGATTCTCTACAACTTTCATGAAAGTCATTTTGCTCTAAATAATGTTTAGAAAATCACCCCCATGGCGCAATTCGTACCAGGAGTTCGAGTGTGATCATTTGGTTGGATACTCAGGAGACAGTCCCCAAGCGACCCTGAAAAAATCATCCCGTTTGGAATTTTTTTTTAAATAACATCTTTACTGAATCATTCGTGACAGTATGAATGTGTCATGGTACAAAAATGAGCATAGAACAAAGAGCTAATATTAAGTTTTGTTTTAAATTTGTTAAAACTTTTACCGAAACATTTCAATTGATGAACCATGCAGCTGATGGTTGTTTATCCAATGACAGAGTTCGTGAGCGGTATACGCGATTTAAAAAATTTATCAAAGATCAGCCAAAATCTTCATTGAAATTCATGGGATTAGAACTGAGCATTTAAAAACATCAATTTATCGTATTTTGGGCCAATGAAAAATGTGTGCACGGTTTATTCCGCACAAGTTGATTGACTACCAAAAATTGCTCAGAATTCAACATTCGAAGAACATCATCAAGGAGGCCAAAAAGGACAATAACTTCTTTTACAATATTATGACTGGTAATGGAACGTGATGTTTTCATTAAGATCCAGAAACCATGCGCCAAAGGGCCGAGTGGAGACCAAAAAATCTCGGAGAAGTCAAAGGAATTTGGAGATCAAAACTGAAGACTTGGTTGATTTGCTTCTACAATTTCAAGGGCATTTTTCATAAAGGGTTCGTTCCACCGGAGCAAACAACTGCTGTATTGAGTGGGAAGGGAACTATTTTAAATAAAATAAATCGGTTTCGCGAACAAAACTTTCTGTTCTTATTTTTAAAAAGTCCTATTTTCAATCTGGAACGCACCTTGTATATACAGGGTGGGCCAATGGAAACTTTCCACCCCAATTTGTTTGGTTTAAAATAAAAATCCGGAAAAACGCTCGGACACGTCGACTTTTGATTTGAGGAGGAACTATTTTTCAGTTTTTTTATCCCCGTAGCTTTAACCCCCTAGCTGGGAGAGAACAATCCCCCAAATTTGAATAGGGGATAGGGGTCGTACCATACCTCTTTTTAAAGGTCTCGTCGAGTTCTTTATGATCCTACAATTTCGCCTCAATGTTTTTATCCATGACGAAATGACAGCTTGTCAAAATAAAAATAAATAAAAATACTTACTAATTTATTAATTAATCAAAATGTCTGCCATTAACATCCATGCAATAATAAAATCGATTCTTTATCTCTTCTCTAACATTCTGCAACATATCGGCAGTTATCCTCGACATTCTACAGTTATGCGTTCTTGCAGAACTTGAAGAGAAGCTGGCTGTGTTTTATAAACTGTAGACTTCAAATGGCCCCAGAGAAAGAACTCTAGATAGGAATGATCAGGGGATCTTGCAGGCCACTCAATAAATCCCCTACGGCCAATCCAATGACCTCTACAATTTTCGTTGAGGAATTGTCAAAGGATAACTGCCGATATGTTGCAGATTGTTAGAGAAGAGATAGAGAATCGATTTTATTATTGCATGCATGTTTGTAGCGGACATTTTGAACAGTTTCTTAGATAAAGTTCACGTGTAGACCTAATTAATAAATTAGTAAGTATTTTTATGTATTTTTATTGTGACAAGCTGTCATTTCGTTACGGATAAAAATAATGAGGCGAAATTGTAGGGTCATAAAGAACTCGACGAGACCTTTAAAAAGAGGTATGGCATTTTCCTATTCAAATTTTGGGGGTTATTCTCTCCCCAGCTAGGGGGTGAAAGCTACGGGGATGAAAAACACTGAAAAATAGTTCCCCCTCAAATCAAATGTCGACGTATCCGAGCGTTTTCCCAGATTTTTATTTTAAATAAAAAAAATCGGGGTGGAAAGTTTCCATTGGCCCACCCTGTATGTGAGAAACGAACTCTCCCACAGAAAAGCTATAAACTAATATTGAATTTCACTTTTTGAATTGATTTTAGATTTCAATCCTGATCTATTTTTTTTTCTTGATAAATTGCAAAACTATGTTTATGTTTATAATTTTATTTAAAGAAAACAATTTGAACATTATCGAATTTTTACGTTTTCCTTTTGCTAACGTCTAGCTAAAAACTAATACTAGTTATTCTTATATAAATATTAATTCTTATCTAACTCGCTGTTACAAGCCTCGAGTTCTTTTTAGGTGTTTCCTTCCAGTCTTCTTTGAGCCAACCAGTATCTTGATTCGCCTTGTACTTATTTGCGGCATCAGACCTTCCTTTTTCTCTATCGAGTACCGGAAATGTGACGACTAAAGTGTCTTGTCGATATGTTGTTAATTGCCTACTTTCGCTATTCATTAGAATAGTTTGGCATTTGACAGATAACGTAGGGTGTCCGGAAAGGTCTTGTCAAAAATGAAGGGTATACAGGGGAGGTCAAAATAGATGTAGTTTTTGAGAAAGCCGAATTTTATTAACAACATACATGTATTGTATCAAAAATGCGATATTAACATTTTTGTAAAAATTTTGGTTTCTTTGGAAACTGAGATCACTATCAACAAGTATGTATAATTAGCAGTTAGATATTTGTCATAAATCATTTTGACACCATTTGTTGATTCAATATCATAGAGGATTTTAGCTATGAAGAATTTGCAGCTTCTGAAGCTGATCGAATTTAAGCTAACCGCTTTCCAAATAGAATTTGCATATTTGAAGTGTCGAAAATCCCCATGCTATTATTCAGACAAAACACCAACAAAAATTTATCATTAATGTATGGATGGGAATAATTGGGACCACATATCATTGATGACATTAAATGGGGATAAATACCTATATTTACTGCAAGAACACCTTAACCGGTTATTAGAAGACGTCCATTTAAATATTTGAAATAACATGTGGCTTGTGCCTGATGATGCGCAACCTCATTTTAGCAAGGCAATAAGAGCTTCGATGGATCGGTCGAGGTAGTTCTTTTCCGTGGCCGCCTCTGTCTCCCAATCTTAATCCGATCTCGATTTTTTCTTTGGGGCCACCTTAAAAGTCTTGTTTATCAAATTATAAATATAAATAGTAGGGAAGAATTATTAACATAATTACATACACCGAAATCATTAAAAATGATCACCACATGTTATTTTGAGTAGAGCAGAGGTGATCGGGCAATTTCAGAAAATGCATTGAAGTTCAAGGTGCACATATTGAACATATTATTTACCAGTTCTCTATTTTTTAATTCTATAGAAACCAAGACTTTTACAAAAATGTTAGTATCACATTTTTAATACAATGTTGTTAATAAAATTCGATTTTCTCAAAAAATGGTACAAGATATCGGCTAATATACGGTACACCTTTTTTTTTAGCAAAGTGAGAGAGGAATCGAACTATCAAAGAAAAATGTCAAATTTGGCAACGTTGTGGAAGATGTATAAATTTGAATGAACTGAGCCGCGGGACATAGGCGTACGCATTATTTATTAAAAAGCAACAAATAAAATTGTCTACAATACACCATCATAAACACCAATGATAGAAATTAATTACGCAACACAACGATAACAAAGCCAACAGTATACTAACGTGGCGTAAACGTGAAAAGAATTCTGAGACAGAGGCTCACACATGTCTTGGTCGACCCATTTGGTACGCCTTTGTATTGCTGCTCTCTCCGACAGCCCTACTAGTTTTTTTATAGCTTCGGACTACCACTACAACTATTTTTCTTACATAAATACTATCCTTACAACTACTTTTGTACAAAATTGACAATTATATTTCCAAATTATTTTCCTTTAATAAACAGTTTCATGGTTTTTGTATACGTAATTAAAATTTGTTACAAAAAGGCCACTTTCTATCTCTAATAATAACCGAGATACCCTAACTTGACATAGAAAATGGGATAAGCTTCCAACTCAATCCTGATAATATTGTTCAGTTTGTGTACATATAAAACATTTTTATAAAGTATCTCCTATCCTATTTACATATTTATTAGAAAAGTTATTTAATTTTAGAGGAAGGTAATATCTAGAATATATTTCTGCCATGATAAAGAACTGGATTAACAACAAAGAAATGAAAAATATACGCGAATATTTCAAATTTTCGCCGTTGTCGAGTAAACAGTATCTAAGTTTTTATATGATGAAGGAAGCCGCATTTCCCTGAACCGCTTTGAACAGTGGAAATGCTGCCATCAGCAGCTTGTCTTCTCTAATTCGAATCCATCATTTTTTAAACCGAGGCGCTTACTGAATAAAATTGACAAAGTTTGGAAACACGATTTGGGTTTTCCCCATTCAAATTTACTAGTGCCTCCAACAGTTATGTATTGCCTGAGATAAACACATTTCACTGAGCGATCTATTAGGTATCTGAACCATTATTCAGATACCTGCAGGAGATATGGGACCGTTATAAAATGGAACATAATTTTTCGATTTAGAGGCCTTTGGGGGAGTCGATCGGGTTTTAGAATAAATTAATCTATCAAGCCATTACTACATAATACGTATTTAATATTTGAAGCTTATTTTGTTCACAAAAGGGAAATAATCGCACGCAATTTTAAGCGACTTTTAGTAGAATTATTAGTTTTTCCTGAAATCTCGATAAAACATAATTTAGTACATGCTACGTGTCATAATTATTACATAAAAATAGAAAAAAATGTTGAAATTAAAAATTAAGGAAAGAGAATTAAGTTATTTTTTATGCAAGATATAATTTTAATTTATCAACGAGCGGAAGGTGTTTATTTACGAGCGATGAAATCGGGAGTGAATTATTTTTCACGAAATAAGTAAATTTTGTCGCCGATTATAATTTTTCTATGGCTCGATTTAAAGAAAACATTAAGGAAAACCAATTGCAAGTTTGTCACCTTTAATTTTTAGGTAGTTTTTCTAAAAGATGGTTGTTGCAGATATGAGCAAAAAATAACATTTCTTATTTAAAGATGAGGAAGTAAAGATTTTCTTACAGCTAACGATACGACATTTTTTCTATTTCAAGTCAAAAATACTCGTCTCTTAAGACGAAATTAAAAATTTTAAATTTATGCATTGCTTAACTAACACTAAACTTACACGAATTCACACGAATTTTGTTTAAATCTTAATAGAACATGTACTGTACATAACAAAAGAATATTGCGCGCAAATTTGTTCTGTTATTGATGTTTTGCTATAATTAGTTTTTATATATTTGTTTACTGTTTAAGTGATGAAAATGCGTGTGGAAAATCATGTTCATATTCATCGTATTCTCTACCACTTCAAAAAAGGTTGGTCGGTGAAGTTGTTTCCCGATTTCAACGAATTTTTTGGTGGTAACATAAGCCTCAGTAATGAACCAAAAAGGAGACGACCATCGGATTTCAACCGTATAGCTCTTCTGACAGCCGTAGAAGAAGACGAAAGCTTCACAACCAGAATATTGGCCGAAGACTACAACTCCATTCAACGATCGTCCGTCGTCCCAATAAACTTGGAAATATGTGCAAATTGGCTGGATGTGTCCCCTACGAACGCTTCGGCAACAAGAAAACCACCCGGTTCCGAATTTTCACCGAATTGCAGCAGAGAAATGAGCAAACACCAGACACCATTTTTGAAGAATCTCTTCGCTAAAGATTAATCATAATTGCTTTTCAAAAACATAAAAAAAAGAAACGAAACATCTAAAATATAAAAAGCGTCCACTGTAAGAAGGCAATGTGTGTCCGACAGAATCGGAATCATCCAAGGGGGAATCACCTCATCCGGCATCTGCTTCTGATGGAGTGACAATAGTATGCAATTTTTTTCGTTTTTTTTTTACTGAACTTTTCCAGATGAGCGTCAACAGTGGCGTATTCCGGACAAAAACGGCAAACGACAATTCAACATCGACATCGACGTCCATCTAGCTCAGCTCAATCGCCTCTTAGCTGCAGATGAAAAGACTACGCAAAAAGAACCATCTCGCCTTTCACCATGATCATGCGCGTCCACACGTTCAGCGTCTCCTCGTCGAATCCATTGCCAATAAGGGATGGGGACTGCTGCCTCAAGCGCCAGAAGAATAAAGAAATATATATTCAAATATCCCTGAAGATATTGTACATCGACTGAAGAAATTTGAAAGTCTACCCTATTCCACAGTACTAGAAATATGCGCGGCAACACCGACGTCAACGGAAATGCAAGCGGGGCCTTCCGCCCCACTCCCATCATTGTATTGCGCATTTTCAGGTGCGCGCGCAACGATATTGACGTTAAAACATATGATGAGGTCACATTTACAAAGTCAGCACTGAAAATGCCGGCGAAATGCTAGGAAGCAAATGAACATCTGGGTGGGCCTAGGTGGCCACAGAACCTAGACCGAGAACAACATGATCAGAGATTCTTAGCTAAGGCTAAGGAAGTGATCGGTAATTCTGTAACTGGGGGCGACCAGGTATATAAGCCGTGATATAACAACCCGAAAAACATCGTAATTTAAATATCAGCAAGGGCCATAAAAGCCCTAAAATCACCAAGGATATTTGCCATTTATTAAGAAACAAAAACTAATTATTTCCAAGTTACCTATTTTAAATTAAAAATAAGCTTAGCGTACATGGCCCAAATAATTAAAAATGTCTCTAAAACTATTTGATCCACGATAAAGGTGTTTTTGTTCAAATTTCTGATCCTATTAAAAAATAATCATCCGAATACGTTTAAAATTGTTTGAGAATTGGGCCTTCTCCTCAGATTTGTGATGATATGTGATGAACTAATCGAATTTCCAAAAAAAGTTAGTTGCGTAGAGACTTTTGGGTTTTCAATGGCTGTGTCACCAGAATCTCCGCTACTGGTTAACATCCGTGTGCAAGTTCAGCAAATTTTTGTTTTAATTATTTAAATCACTGGCCAAGTCTCAATAACCCCGATAAAGTATGTTCAAACATATTAAAAAAGGTATATGATACATTTTTTTAATTTACATTCTCTGTATGTTGAAAACTAGAAGCTTATGTATGATATTATCATTTTTGTTTCCTTTAAAATAACACAAAAACATCCATCCAATTTTGATCTGTAGTTATTTATTTGTGCCACAGTTTAATTTTTTCTTTATTTATTTGGGATTTTTCAGCTATGAAAAAAGTAAAAATTTAATGAATACTATTTTCATAAAAAATAACCTCCAAATAAACATATTTCAAAGAACATCTCATATAAATAACTGTAGTTGAAGCTGTTTTTAGTAAACAAGGCATTGGAGTTAGAAATGTATCTAAATGAACAAGATCAAGATCTTGAAATAGTCCAGTCACTAAAGCATTTTGGCTACCAACTTTTTCGGATGGAATGGATTGACGTGAGATTTGAACTGTAGCTAGGGAATAGCCCAAGAAACAAATGTTACGTAGTGCCGATGTGTGCTTTTACCCTAGGGGTGGATGAAACCCCTTTTAGAGGGTGGGAATTTTTTTATTAAAAATAACCTCACGGTTCGATAGAGGGACAAATTCTATGCAATAAAATATTCTATAAGAATTTTTTATACAGTCAATACTTTTTGAGTTATTTGCGCCTAAACATGTTCAATTTTAGCCCAAAAATGCATGTTTTTGAACCATTTTTCGCGAATATCTCAAAAACTACAAGTTTTATCAAAAAAATGGTCATAAGCAAAAATGAATTTAATTAAATAGCAAAGATTACTTTTTTTTTAATTTTTGTAGATGGTAAGTATAGAACCCGAGTTATGACTCCCAGAAGTTGGTCAATTTCGAAGATAGCTATAATCGAAACGTTCAACGTCCTGTAGCGGAAAAATTAAAGGTTTTTCGAGGAAAAGTTATATAACAGCTATTAAAGTTCTTGAAAAGATCTTTAAATTGAGTGGTGGTAAAAGTCGTTAGCATGAAAACTAATGAAGTTACAATCAAAATAATATTATTGTCTTGATTTTTGAGAAAAAAAAATCGGTATTAAAATTAATGACTTGACGGAAAAAAATAAACGCATTCCTTCTGCAATTTACTTCATTTATGTATTAACAGGAGATTCTGGGAATTTGAACGATTTTAGAAGCCTAAATTAAAAAAAAAAACATTTATTTTTTAATAAAATTTATCAATTTTTTAAAAAATCGCCTTTTTTTCAAAATATTATTTTCGCCTTCAGTGACTGAACTAAAATGAAATTTTATGTGCTCAATACATCAATAAAATGGCATTAGAGTAAGTAGTAATATTTTTATCAAAAAAGGTGTAAGTACATAAAAATATAACAAAAAATATTTTTTCCAATGGCTTTCCATTATTTTAAGAAATCTAACTAACATACCTCATATCTACGCGACTGGTGTGAACCGAGATTTAATATTTTCATATCCATATTCATGTATTGTGTGCACGAAATTTCGTTTCAACATCTCTATCTGTTCAGAAGATATTTAAAGATATAATATACTTTTCTCTGTGCCTTAAAAACAAAAGCTTCAAAGACAAATCTTTATGTAAAAATATCTTAAATTTAAATGAAAATAAGGGTCTTCATACTTGTTTAGAAATGTTATGCCCTGTATATTTTTAATGTTGTCAGAAAATATCTTATGATAATAGAAACTTCTACAGCCTATCTAAATAATTATTGATAATCTGATCCATAGTTTTTGCGCGCTAATCAAGGTATTTATTGATATGCGGTTGGCAGCATTGTGTTGCGCATAACCTCATTTGTAACCACATGTTTTTGGATTGTTGACATCTCATTTAGTTTTCTGATGTTATTAGAGTGCAATGTGTTTAAACGTTAATGACGATTTTTGAAATGTGCGATTTTCTGGAACAACGATGCAACGTAAAATTTTGCGTGAATCCGGGGATAACTTTCACGGAAACGTGAATAGGAGAGGGGTGTACTTTGAAGGAGAAAGAAGAAGTTAGTAATAAAGTTCGATTATTTCCTGAACACACCTCGTATTTCCAATTGTTTAGGTTATTCTTATTTTTAAGTAGTTCTTTCTAAGATACTCAGAAACTGTGGCTAGCCACAAATGAAAGAACACTTAATTTACACAACTTGTGGATAATTTTAACTTCAGAAATTCAATCAATTACTTTTGTGCTATCCTGTTTGTTTGTATAAGAAATTACTAGTGGCGAAACTTTTTTAATTAACAAATAATATTTAGGAGTTGCCTAACTTGGGCAACACTTCACTATATAGATCTGTCTGCAAAGTTTCAAATTCTATTAAAAGTACATTATTAAAGAAAGAATTGCCATTAAAACAGTTACTTTTACTTTAGGCGAATAAGTTAAATATTTTCCACGAAAGCAGATAAAGAGGGAATGGAAGGAATTCTCTTAAGGATTCCAGGAGCGAAACAAGACAAGACAAAAAATGAAAGATTTATCTCTTCTTAACGCTAAATATATCTGGATAAGGTACACTTCAATAAATAAGAGGAGTTACAGATAAGAGGGTTGTTATATAGAAACATCGGAAGGATAAATACGTAATATTATAACATACAAAGTGTCTCACAGAAGTAGACTATTAAGCGCAGTTGGAGCAGCTCCATTTCATTAAAAGAACAGTGACAAGGTCTGCGAAACTATTTATAATTTTTTTCATACAGCAAATTTCACTACTGGAATAATATCATATTGTGAGGTTTCATATTCAATAACTAAATAATGTTAAAAAAAGTGTTTAATTTTTCAATCCAATAAATACCAATTTATACCAATAAATGTTAAATACTTATGCCCGTATGCATAGTCGATCGCCAGCGACTCGCCAGCGATTCGCCGTTCGCTAGACGAGATTTCCAATGCACAGTCGTTCGCCAGCTAAATCAAGCATGCGCATTAGTGAAACTTTTGGCGAAACGCCGGCGAATCGCCGGAGATTGCCAGTAGCATCTCCGGCGTTTCTCCAGAAAGCAACTAACTTTATTTTTATAGTAAAAATAGCATTGCGCATGCTTAAGCGCCTGTAGTTGAGACTATCACTCATCTGGCGATTCGCCAGAACGGAGATCGCCGGGCGAACGTCTAAGCAATAGAAATTACGCGCCGTTCTTTCGCCAGCGACTCGCCAGAGATTCGCCAGGTATAACTTCGGCGAGTCGCTGGCGATCGACTGTGCATACGGGTGTTAATGTTTTAGCGAAAAGCCAATCAAGATTTATTAAATTTAAACCTTTAATTTGATTCCTATGCCTTTTTGATGATAATCATAATAAGTCAGAAATTGGTAATAACGTTAGTGTTCAATCTGAAGTTTTATTAACAACATTTTATTAAGTAAGTCGGCTACAAAAATGTCATTTGACCAGTGAGAGATATCAGATATTTGTATATAATCTCCATCCAATCCAATTTTAGATTTTTCCAATTAACTGTAACACAAATTACTTAATGCGACAATATAATTCATATTTTTATTTTAAATTCATGCGCGTCTCTAATCAATAGTTTCTTGCATGATGGTAATCAAAAAGTAATTTCTGACTCAAAGGTGTCAGACGCCTTATCAATAAATTTTGGCGTACCTCAAGGTTCCATACCTAGCCCCTTATTATTTTCTATTTACATCTCGGACTTCAGTCAGGTTTCAAATGTATGCAATATTCACCACTACGCTGATGATTCTCAAATATACTTCAACTTTTTTATTGAAGACTTACAGTTCACTAAGGAAGCAATCAACAACGATTTTAATTCCTTACTAAATATTTCAGTTGCTAGTAAACTAAAATTAAATCCTAAGAAATCTAATATCATCCTTTTTATATTATATATATATAACGAGCGTTCAAATAAAAACGTGGTCGAAGTTGGCTCTGACACATTGGACGTAGGGAGTAGCTTATAGCGACCAACTTAACCTCATTTCTCAACGAGCTGTGTAGCAGCTGTTAGTTTCAATAACGTTAATGACTATATAACTTTATTTTAAAGAATAATCGTGATAACAATAACAAACAATTAAAGGAGCTGCGGAAAGTGTCCCCCTCCTTGTTCCAAGCACTTTTCCTGTTCCTCAAAGAATTAAAGACATTTTCTAAGATGCTCGGGGTATTGTTAATTTCACGAATCTTGTCTATAAGTCGAGCCTGCAGATGGTTTAAATCAGGAATAGGCAGTTCAAATATAGTGTTTTTAAGGTAAGGCCACAAAAAGAAATCACACGGCGTAATATCACATGACTTCGGTGGAAATTCATGTTCAGCATTGAGACTTATTAGTCGATTTTGGAAAACATCCCTCAACATATTCATCGTCTCGCCTGCCGTATGTGCCCTTGCGCCATCTTGTTGAAAGTAAAAGTTTGTAATTTCGTTTTCTTCCAGCTGGTTAACAAAAGGAGCGATAATTTCTTCTCTATACCTTTGCGCAGTAAGAGTACCATTAAAAAAAATAGGTCCATAAATCCTCCTTCGATTGAGAGCACACCAAACTCCAATTTTTTGAGCGTGTAGAGGGCCCTCGACAAAAAAGTTATCTGGTTTTTCAGAAGACCACATTCTCATATTCTGTGAGCTTACGTAACCACTTAAATGAAACCAGGCTTCATCAGAAAAAAAGGTGATATTATGAAGTTCACCGTAGTTGTTTAAAAACCATTCACAAAATACAGCCCGTCGCGGAAAATCAACTTCATGAAGTTCTTGCTGACAAGTTAAACGATAGGAGAACAAACGCAAATCGTTTTTTAACACTGTGTGGCAGGTACCGACTGATACTCCCACCATTTGTGATAAAACACGTACAGAAGTTCTTGGCGCATTTTCCATTATTTGTTGGACATTTTCTTTTAATTCTTCAGTCCGCTTTTTAGGTCGGCCGCTTCCTTCTTTTCTTGTTACACTGCCCGTTTCACGAAAAACATTAACACAACGCTGAACTGCACTTTGAAACATTTTGTACTCAACAACACCGGGAAATTGATTTTGAAATTCTATGAAACATTCCTCAATAGAATACTTCCAAATTCCATCAATCTTGCGTCCATTTCTAAAGTAGGACTCTATGATAAACACTTTTTGTTCTTGAGAAAACACCATTTTAAACGCTTTTTAAAACGAAAATATTCAAATTGATAGCGGCGATATAGCGCTTTGACAGATGACGTTTAAGTTCATTTGCTATACGCTACGCCCTACGTCCAAATTTTCAGAACCAACTTGACCACGTTTTTATTTGAACGCTCGTTATATAATTTAATAAAATAATCTCTAGACATTAAAATAGCAAATGAGTCTATAAAAATTAGTAATTAATGTAAAAACTTAGGTCTGCGGTTTGATGAAAGTTTGACATTTTCCAAGCATATAAATTATTTATGTAAGTATCTTATATTATTTTAAAACAGCAGTACCCTAATCGAGACCTAATGAACTCGGAATTAAAACTAAACCTCTGTAATGCTTTAATAATATCAAAAATCTCATACTGCGATACTGTCTATGGACCCGCACTTTTAAAGACTGATTCGACACGTTTACAGAGAATTCAGAATTGTTGCTTCAGATTTGCTTTTGGTATAAATTCACAACTCTAATCATTTGAAGCTTGATAAACTTCGTAAATTACACTTACTGTGTAATATTCATAAAGTCTTAAGTACTCAGCCCCCGCCATATTTATTTAATAAACTACACAAACTTCACAAAAATGCTTCGAATTTTGATACCCGTTATGTCCATTTGCATGAAATTCCTCGCCACGCCACTGCTCTGTACACTAGGAGTTCTCTTATATTGCACCTAAGGAATAGAACAATTTGCCGGCCGAGTTTAATAATTTTTCATTAATTAACTAAAAAGAAATTAAAGAAATTATTGCTTGACGAACGTTAATCTTGATGATATTTGGCTCATTTCTCTAATATTATTTTTGTAATTATCGTCTACTGTTTCGACATAGCTGATATAAGTACTTAGTTTTAGTTTGGTTTTGCGTAAAAATGTTCAGTCATTAAGAATGTATTGTGCACACTCTTCTATTCACATTTCATTGTATTTAAATTTACTTTCTTTTTTTTATTAGGGTTAAGTTGAAAAGCAATCAAACTGACACTTCGCCCTATTTATTGACACTATGTATTAAATTTTTCTTGTTTGGAAATAAAGACAATTTATTATTATTATTATTATAATTATTCACGATTTTTTCTCTGCACAATGTATCTAAAAGAAGCTAAATAATGTGGATTAATCATTTTTAAGTTATCTAAGAAAGAGGGCGCTAAACTTATACGGAAACCATTAATAATCTAATGTTGAAATTTAAAAATTATATTTCGAATAACGCACAGCGAAATTATCGAGCCGTACTTTCTTGAAAAGAAAATAAATCACGAAGTGTATCTAGCTCCAAAACCTATTTATTAAATGTATTGGAAAGAATAACGCTATACAAAGAACAGAAAAACATTTTAGTCTGGATGTAAATAAGTAAGATATTAATTTTCCTGTAACACGAGTTCCCGGAATTCTTTTTTCGCCTCGACCGAAAACATTTTGCTAAGTAATTTTATGGAGGCTATATAGCAATCGTGAATCGATGTGAAATACATTAAGGGGATTTAACGTCTAATTCGACTGAAAAAAAGTCTTTCTTATAAATATATACTTTTTATGGTTAGTAAAGTAATAACTTTAACGAATTTTGGTATATACACGAAGCGGATACTAGCAGAAGAATTTTAGGCATTTACTAGATATATTTTCAAATATTAAAGGGATTCCTTTCCTTATATCTCTAACATTTCACTTTTATGACGCAATTCATATTAAAGCAGAAATAACTTTTTGTTGTAAATTTTTGTATAAAATAATATATACGGAGATATATATTGCAAATTCAGTATTTTTATAAAATGCCTAATTTAACTCAAAATTTAAGGCGTTTTTTAAAACGTCGAATAGCAGTAAGTCTTATTACAAATGCATCCTAATTTTCATTTTCATTAGAATATTGCTGACTTTCTCCGGTCATTTTGTAAACGACTGAAAATCAATTAGGCATTTTATGAAATATTAATTTATATTATTGCTAATTCGTACAATATTGCGTACAAATAAAAAATATTTTTTAATTCCACTTAATATGACAAAAAAATAAATGCTAATTCTTACATTTGTTTTTTTTAACAATAAAAGTGTTAAGTTCTAAAGCTACAAAATTTAAAATATATATTATGTTACTTATTATCTAACATCTTGAAAACCAAGTTTTTGAAGTGAAAGCAGCAAAAAAATATTGCTAATTTAGCGTTTGTTTACATAATGGCACACCACGGTACAAACTCATGAATGAAGTGGAAAACTAAGCTAGAAACTAGAAAATTAATAATCGACGCCTGCATAAGTTTAGTTTATTCTAGGCTCAGTGTAAAAATAATAGCTTCTGCGTTCATTTTGCAGTAAGACTTATATTGTTTAATAAAACGTCTAAAATTTTCAAATTGTAAAAAATTATATTTGCAAATCATTTTATAATTTGCCTAGTCATTTATAAAACGCCTAGACATTTTATAAAAAGACTGAAGTTGCAATTGCTCTGCGACATATATGTACTAATACTTGATTCCAAGCATGTTCTACTAGAAATATATTATTACGACTGTGTGTATATCTCGATGTACAGCTAGAAATTTATTCTACTGTATCAAATTAAAATAGTTTAGCACATTATAGTATGTTTTTATTTCTGTTAATTATTTCATCACATTGCAAATTAAAAATTAGAAACAAAAATGTAAATAAACCTCACGTGATAAGAGTCAGCCAAGTGTTGTTTTTAACAAACTTATATTTGCATGCTTTGAAGTCACAATAAAAGTACTACAAAATACTGCCCATCCTATCTCTCCACAGATTTTTCATTTTAGTTTTCAATAAGATTATTTTTTTAAAGATTGTCAAATACGACACTTAATAATTTATTTACATTCATAAATGATTGATATTCGATATATCAATTAATTCGGCACTATTTCATCTTTAAGGATTTGTAACCAGCACTGATCAAAATTTAACACTTTTCGTTTATGAAAATAATTATTACCAGCTTTATTATTCTTTTTACATTATTCTCTTCCTTTGCTATTCTTTGCGAAGTTGTATTTATCTCCTCATTATGTGATTTAGAAGCACGATAAAATACAGTTGTTAAAAACAATCCCGGCCTGATCGTAGTGATATGGGTTTTTTGTAAATATTTAAAACTTTTTGTGCGGCAAAGTACCCAAAAAAATAAAAATAGAGACCTCTACAAATAATGCTCTCTGGCATTAATGTTCCTTTTTCAGTAATGAATTAAATTTCTAGTAAATAAAGACCACATTATAACAAAGGTTTTGAAGAGTAGTTTTGAAATAAGATTTTAATAATTATGTTTAGATCGTCCACTCCCATAACATTCTTCTGCTCGTAAGTTTCTATCCAGGGTTACTTTAGAAAAAATATTGATGTACAAAGCTGAGTAGACATAAATTCATTACTTTGAATATTTGAATACCAGAGTAATTTAATTTGCATTGACAGTTTTAAAAATAGTAATGTTTTCCAAGTAATGGAAAAATGATTTATTCTATTCATGAAATTTCATCTACAAGCAAGTAATAATTCAACTATAATGTTAAAAACTGTTAAGGAAAATACTGCGAAGTTTTGGAGTTTTGGTACTTGCTATTTTTTTCAGTTTTTTTAAGAACCACGTGTAGGGTGGAAACTAGTGAAACGACTGTCACTTCTTTATGAGTCAAATGTACTGAAAGTTACGTCATATTAAACAAGAAGTTTAACATAATGTGTCCACGAATATTACTGCTAATTGCCGCGTAGACGATCCCCAGCTCTCCATCATAAATTTCAATTCGCTCTAACCGGAAACGTCGTCATCAGTCAAATTAGTGCAATTTGCCATGATCTGCACTCACCGGTCATCATAGACGAATCCGGCATCCAGCGTGTTATAGTACAGCAGGAAGGCCAAGACGCAGCAAACCGTGCTGACATAATCCATCGCGGACGCTCAGCAGTACATTTTCCCTGCTACGGAGAAGAAACCACCGCCAGCGGCCAGTTTACTCGGACTTGTTGCGTTCCAGTCGGCCGAAATCATTTACACTCCTTTCGTTTAGCTCACACACTGGCACGACAAAAAACGCGAAGAAAAAGTCTCGGAAGTTTTTGCCCGCCCAATCTCGGTTTCTCCCAATGTTTTTGCAGGCGAAGATAATGAGAAGGTAAACGCTGGAGACGCTAAAGTCAATTAAGTCCCAGCCAGTGGACTCTTATTGTTACAGCGTCAACACTTTTTAGCGCGAGTTGAGTTTGCCAGCGAGAGTTTCATAACTGTGTTTGCGTATGGGGTCTTGGGACAACACTTCGGGAGGGGTGTCGTGGAGAGAGATACCTGTAGATTCGCGGTCGTATTACCTGATATCGGCGGCGATAAACTGTGCGTTCTAGCATCGCGGAGTCGCGGTTATATACTCCGTGCTAGCATTGCGCGACGACTAACTCGGCTGTGCGATCGACCCTTCCGAATTTTCCACACGCCCCGCAACAGCGCGCGCACGCTTCTGGATCGCCACCCTTACTACAGGTGGTACGACAGTCACAATGCTGTCGGGGGACGTCTTATGTACACTGTACACCCCGTTTGGACACGGGATGTCAAGAAGCTATCTGCTGACCAGCGGGCAATTATTCTTGTGCCTTCGTTGTGTGGGATGAATTGAGTGAGAGGGTAAATATTTTGATGGTAGAGGTACAATCGACATGATAAAATATGAGCACCGATTCTTGTTATTCATAAAATATGTATATAGGAAGTGTTTTGGAAGCAAACAAAACTGGCGTTTTATGTTTTACAACAATATTGTTTGTAAACAAATTCGAATCGATACTAAACTAAAACTTTCAATAGTCATGTAATGTACTGGTTACTACATTTTTCAATTAGAAGTGACATATTTAAAAATAAACTCACGACTCGTCGGTGTCTGACCAGTGTAATTCTTTGTTTCAAGAGTAAATATTGAAAATGATAAGGAGATTATCGCCTTGCGTCTGCTCTGTTAAGTTCAACTTTTTTCTGTTTTTGTTCATTTATTTACATAATAACACAAAATTGTTTATAATGCACAGGATGCTACTTCAAGTAGGGGACAGTTTCTTAAGGGTAATATTACGTGTTTTCAGAATAATAATCTGTGCTTAAACTCTTATGCTACTGGACAGCTCCCGAATTGGCTGTATGTGAGCGCTTATCTGATTTTACTGTTTTAAACTAACTACAAGGTGTGGCGTTTTTATGCGACCCGAGATGCAACTTTATAATTTAAGTGGGTATAATCTAATACTAGTAATAGAGATGTCAAAAAATTTGGTGCAGTCAACTGATTTTGTACTTGTATTGAATTCATTATTCACTTAATTATTAAATATTAAGCATCGCCCATCGACACATCAGTGTTAAAAGTGAAAGATTCCAGACAAAAGTTTTTATTTTGTAATTCGATAGTGACAGTGTAATTTTTATAAAGAAGTAAAAAATAAGAATAGCGTGCCGATTACATTAAAAACGAGATTTTTATTTCTTACTTTGCTTAATTTTTTAGTTTGTGCACAATGAACTATTTCCGAATGTGTCGATATGGTGTTAGTGTATGCTGAAGCCGGAGAAAATGCGTTCGCGGCAACTCGGTTGTACCGGAAACGATGGCCACAATGTCACCCCACGTGTGCACATACAATCCTACAGTGCGTTCAGCGGCTGCGAGATACGGGAAGTGTTATTCCTCGAGGAGAAGGACGTGGTCAACAAGTGAACCTTAATATTGAAGACACAGTGTTGGAAAATCTTGACGAAGCCCCCACAATTAGTACTGGACGACTCGCACAGCAAGTAGGAGCCTCATCTCGTACGGTACATCGCATCTGCAAACGAATGCGTTTTTGCAGATGGTTCTTACGGCAATGTGCCAATAAAGTAAACTTTCCTGCTTATGTTTGTGTAACAGATGAGGCGACATTTACCCGTGAAGTAGTAAATTTCCATAATATGCACATATGGGCCGATGAAAATCCTCCCGCGATTAATTTCAACATCGGTTTTCGGTAAATGTTTGGGCTGGCGTAATAGGTGATGTACTTGTGGGTCCTTATTTCTTTGAAGGACGACTAAATGAACCAACATATGCTCACTTTTTGGAGAACAGGTTGCCTGAATTATTGGACGATGTGGCATTACAAGTTCGGGCACGCATGTTTTATCTTCAAGATGGGGCTCCTTCACAGCATCAAAAAATACACAAGATCTATGTAGTCATGTCTCTTGGCACTTTTTTCTAGGGCTATGATATTTTTTTTGCAAAAACTTAATGGTGCCTGTATGTCGGAAACGCAGTGTTTCCAGACATATGTTCATATGAGTCTCTTTTCTTATTTTATCTAATATTTTTTACACTTTTGTGACAATGTATAAAATTAGCCTTGTGCCTAAATCTTAAGACTACTTCTACTAAAACTAATTTGTTATTAAGTGTTTCAAATATGAAACATTTTAGAAAACTTGCAATTGTTATAAGATATATTCCACCTATACCTACCTAGTCCTATATGCACGTGTCGTGAACAATTAGGTGCGTGTACTAAGGCACTTTTTTGTCACGAAGTTGCTCATATGATAAACGTTATTATATGTAATTTACACATACGCAATGTAAAGCGAAAACAACGTCTCTTAACCTTAAAGCTATCACATACATAGTTTTGCTCCCGATTTTGTTACTTCTGTAGACATAAAGTAAATAAAAAAAAATAGAAAATGAGATTATGAATAAATTTTATTGTTATAGGGCATAACAATCAATTTAAAAACAGTTTTAAAAATATCTGAACCAAATATTTGTAAGTAGAGATGCTATAATGTTTATTACATTCACGAAGTGGACATATTTTTTAATTTTGAAACACTAAGTACCTAAAGTATATTAAATTTGTTACCTATTACAATTACAATTTGTATTCAGTATTCTCAACTATGGGTGGCAGGGTGGCCAAATGAAAACGAAACAAAGACATTTTCAGGAACTGCGTCACCCCAAAATATTTAAATGGCATTAGGGGTTGAGTAATATTTCTTTTGAAAGTTCTTACAATTTTCTTTACAACAGACTTTAAATTTTATAATTCCGCCCAATACTTTCAAAAAAATTTACATTTTAAAATTTAAATTATGTTTAGTTGCTTACTTACTACTTAGTTGATTAAATGTTCAAACTGATGACCGCCCGCTTCCATACAAGAATAAAGATTTTGTTCGAAACGTTGGCGCACATTCCGAAGCATTTCCGGAGTGATTCGACGGCATTCGTCGACGATTATTTGACGCCAGCGACGCTGGCTGTGTTTTATAGATTTTATTTTTTAGGTATCCCCACAAAAAGATATCAAGGGGCGATAAATCCGGTGATCATGGAGGCCACTCAATGCTGCTTCTTCTCCCAATCCAATTCCGTAGAAAATGTTGGTCCAAACACTGACGGACAATTAACGCATAATGCGGAGAAGCACCGCCCTGTTGAAAAATCAAATGATCTTCATCATACTCTGGAACATTTTCAATAATATCAGTCAAGGCAGGGTCATTAGCGTCTTCCAGTAATTGCAAATACATTTGGTCAGTCAAATTACAAGGTAGAAAAAAAAGACCCACCAGCCGGTCACCGAATATTCCAGCCCATACATTTAATTTTTCCGGTTGCTCTGTATGCGCCTCGTGAAAAACTCTTGGGTTTGAATTGGATCAATAGCGGCAATTGTGATGATTTACCGTCTCGTTCAAGAAAAAAATGCATTCAGCAGAAAAACAGATGTTAAAAAGAAACTATGGATCGTTCCCTGCTCGCTCACTCATTATTTCGCCAAATTGCAAACGGCGGTCATAATCATCCTCATGAAGTTCCTCGACTAAATGTATTTTGTATGGATGGAATTTATTTTTCTTCAAAATGGTTTGTATGCTAGTTCGATTGATCCCAGACACAGATGCCAGCTGCCTCGTACTTAATGTAGGAT
>NW_019416808.1:213840-244929 GCF_000390285.2 Anoplophora glabripennis
TGAGTGAAATTATTGAGTACATTTTCACTCAATATTGGGCATTTTGATCATTTTACTCATTTGTGATTATATTTAAATTAAAACTGAGTACTTTCACTCAAAAATAGGTACTCCTTAAATGAATTCTTATTTGCTGCACTTGTACCTAAATCAGAGTAAATGTCCTTATTACTGAGTTAGTTTAAATGTATATTAATTTCTAATAATTTGAATGGCGCCGTGAAGATGGCACCACTTAGATATTGCTTCTGTAATCTCGACCACAGTTCATAGGGGCCCGTTAGACGCTCCAGAAAAACGTGATGGCCAGGAGAACAGGTCTTAGCCGGCGGCGGCGGGTCTCAGTCAAGATAGACGGAGGCCCCGCGAAGTGAATTAATTTCAACACTGTATATCCTAATTAATTATTTATGAGTGATTTATTTTTGCACTCAATATTTAGTTAATTAAAAACCAAGTCTGAGTAAAAAATGACTCAATAATACATACATAGTTAAATTTAAATCATATTAGAGAAAAAGTCAACTCTAAATTGGTTTTATATACTCAGAATAGAGTCAAAAGTCGCTCAATTGATTGTTAGGAGTAACTCGGATTTGAATAAAACTCACTCATTTCTGATGCAATAGTTTCGCTCAGTTGTACTCATACTAACAGAGCGAAAATTTCACTTAATCGGGGACAGAAATTGATACATTATTGAGTAAATTTGAGTAAAATTTGTGTGAAATTTGTTTATAGTGTAGCTTGCCATTCTGTTCAAAATACATATATGTTTGTAAGTGATCTTTAGGATGATTATTTTATCCTAATTTTGTCATAGTTGTATACAAAGGAACCAGTCATTAACAATTTTAATTGTATTGGGAACAGGAATATGTCTGCTTGTAGTTTCAACGTGCCTCCGATGCTTGATTTAAAAATTCTTGAGTAGATCACCGCCGCACAGTGGGAAATATTGGAAAAAATTCTCGCTACTCGCCAATTTTCATCGTCTCGTCGTGATTTTTTTTTTAATAATCTCGTGGTAATCTGAATTTTCATATTCCGTTGAGGTTTTTCGAAAAACTCTTTTTTTTTAATGCTTATGGAGCGCCCCAACCTCAATGTCGAAGAAAAAATTTTTAAATACTCGATGTTCAGTTGCAGAAAAAAATGTTTAAAAAGTGCAAGCTATTAATAAAAATTGATTATTATGACCCTTGATGATATATTTGGAGTTAGGTTTTTGAAGAAAAAACATAAGATATATCAAGGGTCATAATAAGGGGCGCTCCTTAAGCATTAAAAAAAAGGGTTGTTCGAAAAAACCTCACCGGAATATGAAAATTCATATTACAACGAGATTATTAAAAAAAAAATCACGACGAGACGATGAAAATTGGCGAGTGGCGAGAATTTTTTTCAATATTTCCCACTGTGCGCCGTCGCACTATTCAGGATAGTATCACGTGTATTAAAAGTGCAGCGTACTGCAGAACAGTTAATTATGAAGATAGAATGGATACCTGTTAAATATATCCGAAACCTCTTGATTGCTTCGATTATCGCTAGAGTTTCTAATTCGTAAGAATAATAAATTTGTTCATTAGTAGTAGTGCTTTTACGATAATACATTACAGGTTTTAAACTACCGCAATGTTTTTGTAACAGTGTTGAGGTAATTCCTTCACTACTGACGTCCGTATGTAGTTCAGTCTTAAAATTGGATCGAATATTTAGGAAGCTGGTCTAGATGTCAATTTCTGTTTAGTTGTGGAAAAAGTTTCAAACTGAAATGAACTCCTTTTACATTTTTGTAACTTCATAACAATTTAAATGAAGGTGTTTACAGTAAGGGCTTGATTTTCGATAATCCTCCTAAAATAAGGACTTAATCTTAAAAACAGTGTAACCTGGTGAACATTTTTAGATTTAGAAGAATTGAGTACCTACTGCAGTAATGATTGTTTGTCCAATGTCGATCCCCGTTAGAATAACTTCATAACATAAATAGTCAATTATAGTTTCAAAAAAAGAAATACTTTTCTACATTTAATTTTAAATCTGCATTTTTAAATATTTTCAATACCTCCTGCAACACGTCTAAGTTCTCGACCACGTTTCATGAAATATAAGAATATCATTTAGTTATACGCTTACTTTATCATGGCGCAGAAAATAATTTATTTAACAAACTTTGGAATATTTATAAAGGCATTAAATAGCCCAAATGACATCCTCAAGAATTCAAATGACCTTCTATAAAACAAGAGCAATTTTATAAATTAAATTTTTAAAAACATGTATCTACTAGTAGACGTAAGTCATACCTAAGCACAGAAATATTTTTTATTTAATTTAATATCTGATGTGAGATAAAAAGTAACCCCTCCTCAATCAATATATAGACGGCAATTAATGGCTTTCTTCCTGGCTAAAATAATTGAAACTAAAATATTGAGAATTTTATGATAAACCCACTATTGAGTTGACCATTTGTTTAATGTTGTATACCTTTTTCATATTCAAAATATGTTACTTCTAACGCGAAAGTATATTTAACATAACAGTCCTTGTATTCTAATAATACAGAGTGTCCCAGAATAACGTGTACAATGGAAGACCACAGATTCGTGGACTCAAAACAGGCAATTTAGGCGAATTCACTATATCCAAAATTGCGAAGCGATTTCTGATATAGATGAATGAACCTAAATCCGCCTATTTTGTGTCGACGAATCTGTGGTCTTCCATTGTACACGGTATTCTGGGACACCCAGTATGTAGAATAATGATAAATATTCCGTTTTATTTAATTTAACTTATCCCGATATTCAAAGCCCGAATATATTGTATATTTTTTAAAGTACTTTTGTTGTTGTTACTAATTGAATTTTCCGAATATCTCTCTTTCTTTTGCTATCGCTAAATTTAGCCTATTTGCAAACTTATATGCTTTTGAGTTCAAATTAGTAACACAATGATAAGCTCTATTATTATAAAGAATGGACTTCCCTGAAATTCATTAGAGATGACCATCAACAATACAGGAACCAAAATTTGTGTCGAATATAGTAGAATTACATATTTCGAATCATAGATTATTTGGGCTTTCTCTCCACCATTTTTTTTAAGTTGTTCACTCAATGCTTTTGAGACGGAAAAATATACAGAATGAACATTTTCCATTCCTTTCATGATTTTTCATAATCATTATACCACAATTTAGCAATACCAGATAACTTGACATCCATATAATAAGATTTGGCTTTATCATTCTAGTTATGTGTAGGTCCCAGTTACTCTATTTTATGTTCGCTGAAGTTGGCTCACCTGATTCCGGATTAAATACCAACACAATGTCCAATTTTGAGCATGTTTGATGATGCACTTATCAGTAGTAGATGCTGCTGCGGCTGTTGAATTTGGTTCAATGATTCACGAACTTTATTGTGATTTACTTCCTCAATCCTCACTTTCTTGGATTTTCTTCTTTTGAGACTTGAGTCTTCATCTTAACTCTCAGTTGGACAGCCTTCAAGTTTTTCATCTTGTTCCTTTTTCGGTCTTTCAGATACGTAATTATGCTTGTGGACATAAGGACTAAATCATAACTGCCCCGCCTGAACTAATTTAACAGACAATTTTAATTGGTAATTACGTAACATGTTTTTGTACATTGAGCAAATGAGTAATCTATACAAACATAAAAGCTACACTCTACCCTAAAATAAACGAATATGTAATAATACCCCAATACAAAAAAATAGATGTAACATGTAACGTACTTTTAAAGATCCAGTTCCTAAATTGGTTTATTTAAAATAAAGCTAAAACAGAATATTGCAATCCAATTTATTATTATAAATTTTCAATGGAACTATTTAACCAGACTATCTATCTGCTGTCAGAAAGAGTAATATTCCTGTAGGGCTTCAAATACGTTTTGGTATCCTGAACCGATAATATCAGGTAACCGGAAAAATGCATGCCATTTCTCTGGCTGTCTAAGAGCATCATTTATTTCTATGAGGAGGAACCTCCGTCTCGCTTCTGTCATAAATTGTCCCCCACATCAATACATCAACACATTCAGTCAACTCTGCGGACATAACACACAATAAACCAGCTGCTAGCGCCCAGACGAAGGCGACTGGAATTGCAACGAAAAAACAACTGTGGATCGGACACGCTTCCGGACTCGATCTTCATGCAAATAAAACTATCGCAGCAAGCGAGGCTTCTAAAATCCAGGGTGTTTTGTTGGTGAAACGTGCAAAAGCGACAACGGCGTTATGTACTTTTTACCCAAGCCGGCGCTATTTTTCACAATTTGTATTCAGTATTCTCGATTATACTATGGAAATGTATCGCGTCGAACGTGTTTGGTATTGGTCAATTTTATTAATATGCAAAGTAGCCGGGGAACAAAAACGCCCATATTATTATTGCAGGAGTGACCTGAAACGGTAAATTTCCACGGAATATTCATTGCTTATTAGATTTCAGCGCGTTGCATCCACGATCAATACGAATTTAAGCCCCGAAAAAGTAAAAAAGCCCCCGAATCGTCTGTTTATTTGCGCGACAAAATGTGCTTGAAATTGCATATTTAACCCAGTTCTATAAAATGCCTCGGCGTGATGGTTAGCAACAGCGACAATAATAAAATGTAACAATAAAAATATTACTAGTTCGTCTCCTCTGCCACATATCTTATATTTTACGGAAATCAAGATGCAAATGACGTTTTTAACATATTCCATGGAGAAAAAAGAAATTAATGAAAACGCCTTAAATTACGTTACTTCACGTTTACTACACTGAAGACAGGAAACACAAAAATTTCGAGCACGTTCATTACTGGAAATTGAATATTTTTAAATATACAACTTCGCTTTTCTAACAAAAAGAACACAAAAATCTGCCGGCAATTTTGTAGTTCAGCGTTTTAAGGTTTTATCAAAATATTCATTATAACAATGGATATTACTGAATAAAGAGTGTCCACAAAAGTAGGTAAACCCACTAAGAGCAGATTCTAAAATTTTTGAATGAAACTATTATTGGTCTGTTTGATTTTAACGCACCGTTAAAAACTGTTAGGATCACGAAACAGCCGGCTCCTTGACTTACATTTAATTTGAATATCATGATGAAGTTGAGGGATTATGTTAAATATAAAAAACTAAAGATTGTAGGTAAGTGGGAAGCTTATAAAAGACTTAGGACCATGGTTAGCTCAGCGATCAAGTTTGAGAAAAAAAGCTTACCTTCATTATAAATTTAAAACTGATCCTAAAGCTTTCTGGCGTACCTTGAAATATTTCAATATTAGTAAAAACTATGATAACATTAACTATTCTCAATTTGGTAATGCTAATGATTTCAACGATTATTTCCTCAATAATATTCCTCAGCGTTCGGTTGATGATAATTATCTCACTAATAATTACGTTAATAAACCTTTTGGCACAGACAGTAGTTTTCAATTTTCAGAGGTGGATATTGGTGTTGTGGAAAAACTATTCGCTAAAATCAAGTCAAATGCTAAGGGGTGTGACGGAATTGACTTAAAAATGCTCACGTTGCTGCTTCCACATCTGAGTTGTCAAATAACTTTTTTTATGAATAAATGTTAAACCACTGGCAATTTTCTTGACGTCTGGAAAGAAGCACTTGTCATTCCGGTGCCAAAAAATAATTGTCCCAACAATATTTCTAAATTTAGACTGATAAGTATTTTGCCTACGCTTTCCAAAATTCTTGAAAAGATAGTTCATGAACAACTTTCCAATTTTTTAAATAATAATATTTTGCCGGCAACTCCATCTGGTTTTCGGGTTAGTCATAGTACAGCTACTGCTCCATTGGATGTTACTGATGAACTGTTTAGAACCAGGAATCAAACCAAAAATACTTTTTTGGTGCTTCTTGACTATATCTGCATTCCTGGCAAGCATAAAACAAACAAATCGGTAGATTAAAATATTCCAATAGTTATGAATTTTTTTCTCAGAAAATATGCTTTTAAACGAAGAATTGATAGTAAAACTTTTTTAAAACCATTGATATTGTTTTTCAGATCAGACATTTCCTGATTTTATTTTTCGTTCTTGCACAAGTTTAATTTGGGATTTCATTTAAAAGATATTGTAACTTCTTTTTGGAAATATTACAGCTTTTTTAGACTACACTTAATGCTTTGTATCTAAAAAATAAATTCGGTAATACTGACATGTTCTTTCAATTTACGTAATATAATTTGTAAAATTTAATGTGTAGATTTTAAGTTAATTTATTCCAATATCAGAACTAAAAAAAAAACAAGATGAAACAGAAGAAAATTCTAGATCATTTTAAGAAATTCATATCCCAGTGACAATCTGGCTATTAGATGTTATGCAAAAATGGACCAATATCAAAAATAAATCAAAATATTTCATCTAAAAATCCATTTCCTTTGTCTGTGCAGAATATCAACTAATATTCCTAAAAACAGCGGAATTAAAAATAAAAATCGTTTTTCAAATTGTAACTTTGAGATCTTGTATCTTGCGAATGAAGTACCTAAAAAATGTTACAAGGAAGGCCCCATTATTTTCACCCAAACCAAAACTTTTGCACCTTTAGAGTTTTTTTTCTAATTAAAAAACCAGAGCTTGAAGAATTTTAGATGAAAGCAATTTCTTTACTTTAGTAGATGCAGATGTTCAGTCTATCCAATTGAACAAATTTGATTCACCGATTTTTATATGTTTTATACCCCTAAAGAGACATTTTTATGGTTTTTGTAGTTTTTCAAATTGTAACTTTGAAACCTTGTATCTTGCGAATGAAGTACCTAAAAAATGTTACAAAGAAGGCCCCATTATTTTCACCCAAACCAAAACTTTTGCACCTTTAGAATTTTTTTTTTCTACTAAAAAAATCAGAGCTTTGGAGAATTTTAGATGAAAGCAATTTCTTTACTTTAGTAGATGCAGATGTTCAGTCTATCCAATTGAACAAATTTGATTCACCGATTTTTATATGTTTTATACCCCTAAAGAGACATTTTTATGGTTTTTGTAGTTTTTCAAATTGTAACTTTGAAACCTTGTATCTTGCGAATGAAGTACCTAAAAAATGTTACAAAGAAGGCCCCATTATTTTCACCCAAACCAAAACTTTTGCACCTTTAGAATTTTTTTTTTCTACTAAAAAAATCAGAGCTTTGGAGAATTTTAGATGAAAGCAATTTCTTTACTTTAGTAGATGCAGATGTTCAGTCTATCCAATTGAACAAATTTGATTCACCGATTTTTATATGTTTTATACCCCTAAAGAGACATTTTTATGGTTTTTGTAGTTTTTCAAATTGTAACTTTGAAACCTTGTATCTTGCGAATGAAGTACCTAAAAAATGTTACAAAGAAGGCCCCATTATTTTCACCCAAACCAAAACTTTTGCACCTTTAGAATTTTTTTTTTCTACTAAAAAAATCAGAGCTTTGGAGAATTTTAGATGAAAGCNATTTGAGACTTATTAGTCGATTTTGGAAAACTTCCCTCAACATATTCATCGTCTCGCCTGCCGTATGTGCTCTTGCGCCATCTTGTTGAAAGTAAAAATTTGTATTTCGTTTTCTTCCAGCTGGTTAACAAAAGGAGCGATAATTTCTTCTCTATACCATTGCGCAGTAAGAGTACCATTAAAAAAAATAGGTCCATAAATCCTCCTTCGATTGAGAGCACACTAAACTCAAATTTTTTGAGCGTGTAGAGGGCCCTCGACAAAAAAGTTATCTGGTTTTTCAGAAGACCAAATTCTCATATTCTGTGAGCTTACGTAACCACTTAAATGAAACCAGGCTTCATCAGAAAAAAAGGTGATATTATGAAGTTCACCGTAGTTGTTTAAAAACCATTCACAAAATACAGCCCGTCGCGGAAAATCAACTTCATGAAGTTCTTGCTGACAAGTTAAACGATAGGAGAACAAACGCAAATCTTTTTTTAACACTGTGTGGCAGGTACCGACTGATACTCCCACCACTTGTGATAAAACACGTACAGAAGTTCTTGGCGCATTTTCCATTATTTGTTGGACATTTTCTTTTAATTCTTCAGTCCGCTTTTTAGGTCGGCCGCTTCCTTCTTTTCTTGTTACACTGCCCGTTTCACAAAAACATTAACACAACGCTGAACTGCACTTTGAAACATTTTGTACTCAACAACGCCGGGAAATTGATTTTGAAATTCTATGAAACATTCCTCAATAGAATACTTCCATATTCCATCAATCTTGCGTCCATTTCTAAAGTAGGACTCTATGATAAACACGTTTTGTCCTTGAGAAAACACCATTTTAAACGCTTTTTAAAACGAAAATATTCAAATTGATAGCGGCGATATAGCGCTTTGACAGATGACGTTTAAGTTCATTTGCTATACGCTACGCCCTACGTCCAAATTTTCAGAACCAACTTGACCACGTTTTTATTTGAACGCTCGTTATAATAGAACCTTATGTATATCTGTATTCGAAATTGCGTTTTCCTTTGTTTTAAACTGCTGTTAATATCCGAAATTATCAGAAAGTTTTCCACCGCAACATCTGGGTTTCCAGTCTTAAGATTTTCTTAAAAGTATCCCCGATTATTACTACAATTTTACAGGGAATTTGCGCCAGATGTTCCATCAGCTCACTTCATTCTACTTTCCAACTTTTGGCTTCTAATGTACTTTTTAATATTTTTCGATAGATGATATCCGGGATTTCTGTCACTCACGACTTAAAAAGCTATAACAGCTACGGATATCCTAAGATATGCTGTTATTGATTAGAATGAAGACTTGCTTAGAAACATTGCTATGTTTTTAAATTATAAAAATGATAAAAGTAAAACTATTTTGCGTAATTATGCGTACATATTGAGAATTTCTTATCTAATTTTGAAAAGATGGCAGTAACTTTACTGTTATTTTAAAAATCATTACGAAAGTATACAGGGTGGTAATTTTAAAACGAAGTACTTACTTATCCGTACTGAAAACAAAAACATTGATTTGTGAAACGTCAACAACTTATTGAAGTGTGTGATATACAGGCTGTTACAAATTCGCTTCTCTCTACAGGGATCTCGAAAACGATAAGAGATACGAAGTAGCTCAAATGGGGGCAGAGTTGCTTACTCAGGGGACCAATATTATGCCTCTAAAAAATCAAGGCTAACATGATTAGTTTTCGAAATATTTGAAAAAACCGAAATTTTGTAAATCCGTTTTTGTTTGATTTAAGTTGATATTGAAAAAAAAGAACACTTTCTCATGGCAACTTTTTACCCTCTATAGAATGGCATAATCAGTTTTTATATGTAACGCTTCGTCTCTTCAGGACCACCATCACTTCACTTTTTAAATACGACCCTGGAAATTTTATTACATTTTTTGCGAGCCATCATGATGTACTGCCTCAGCCCTAACCAGATTCAGACGTTTTGTCCCGAAATATTTATCTTCAAAATATTCGTTCCAAAATCTATATTTTTTTTTAGATTTCCATGATTATTGAATTATTGTACATTCTAAGTGTCATTAGACCCTGTCAAATTCAATAGTTATTTAAACTATTGCCATCACACGTTACAATAAAACATTATTAGAGTTTTAATCCCGTGCTCATAGTTATTTCTAAGGCTCTCGAGTGCTCAAAATTCAAACAATTTTCGATCTTATTTTTCAGGATATTCATACAAATACATCTGACATGCTCTTTCACAGTTGCAGTTACAGGTACAATAATAAATTCCGATCATATTAAACTAATCTTCATTTTCAACATTTGCTAAAACGGAAACGTTTTTGAACATTTGCTGTAATTTTTTAAAGTATAATACTCATTTGGCGTTTTGGTTGTTCATATGCATTTTTAAGAATTAATTTGTCGTAATAAAATTAAAATTGTAATAATGTTTTAATTTTGACCCAACAACTTATCGAATTATGTATGACCAGGTGATGGAGATTAAAACTCTAATAATATTTTAGTGTAACGTGTGATGGTAATAGTTTAAATAACTAAGTGTATTTCTAACGACACATACAGTGTATGATAATTCAATAAACATATAACATATTATAAATCTAAATAAAAAATTTGAAATATTTGAAACAAATACATTGATGATGAAATTTTCGAGACAAAACGTCTGAATCTGATTCGGGTTGAGGCAGTACAGTATTGGGGTCATGAAGGCTTGCAAAAAATGTAATAAAATTTCCAGGGTTGTATTTAAAAAACGAAGTTGATGATGGTCCTGGGTAGACGAAACGTTACTTATAAAAACTGATTATAGTCCAATTAAATTAGCCTTTAAATCGCAATTGCCTTGCAATCGCAATCGCAACTTGCCTGAATTTTTGATATAAGTTAGTTTAGGGTATATAATAACAATAAGTGGCAGTAATTTTTGTTTCAACCCCCGGCCAGGGGTGGAAAAAAGATAAGTTTTTGATAAAAGTTGTAGAGCATAAAATTCTACATAAAAATGGTATATTGACTTTTTTATACCATTGAAATTAACAGAGTTAGGGAGACTAGAAGTTATGGGATGATTTCAGAAATTTAAAAAAATCATAACAAGCAAAAAAAATGAATGAATTTCATAATTTTTTTTTTTCAATCTACTCTAAAAAATGTAAACTTTCTGTTCAGAGAAATAGATATATTTTTTAATTTTTAATAAAAAGTTAAAACAATTAAAATTTAATTTTTATGATTTAACACTAAAACAATTTATTTCTATGCCATTCGATCGATTATTTAAAATAAAAAAAAAATTGCTTTCGAAATTTTGTTTTATGACAAAGATAAAAAATCACGTTCGTTTTGTGAAATTGTTATAACTTTTTTATTAAAAATTTAAAAATATATCTATTTCTCTAAAAAGATAGGTTATATTTTTAAGAGTAAATTGGAAAAAAATATATAAAATCCATTCATTTTTCTACTTGTTATGATTTTTAAAATTTTTGAAATCATCCCGTAACTTCTTGTCTCCCTAACTCTGTTAACTTTAATAGTACAAGAAAAAGTCAATACACCATTTTTATGTAGAACTTTATGCTCTACAACTTTTATAATAAACTTCTTTTTCTAGCTCTTACCCCTTTGGAATTAACTTGAAAAACCCCTTTATTTTATTTTTTTTCACCCCTGGCCGAGGGTTGAGAAAAAAATTACTGTCATTTATTCTTATTATATACCTCAAACTAACTTATATCAAAAATTCAGGCAAGTTGCCCAGAATTGCGATTTAAAGGCCTATTTAATTGGACAAGGATGAAATGAAATAAAAACGGCTTTCCAAAATTTAGATTTTTCTCTAATACATATTTCGCAAACTAATCATGTTACCCTTGATTTTTTAGAGGCATAATGTTGGTCCCCGGATTATGCAACTTTACCCACATTTAAAGCTACTTCGTATCTCTTACGGTTTCCGAGATCCCTGTAGTGAGAATCGAATTTGTAACAGCCTGTATAGTGAGATGTATTTTTTATTTGCCTGTTTTCTTTTTCAGTGTGATATTTTTAGTCAGGCAAAACTACTTTGATAAAATTAACCCTTGACCGATCTTTGCATAGCCGGTAAAATGCCCAAAGGATAAAGAAAAACTTTTAGACAGTAACACAACTATGAACTTATTCACTAATTTAACCACATTAGCTTTCTTCTAAAGAAAATGATGAGAGAAAAGCATATTTCTGATGTGAATGATATCATGTCAGATTCTGAAAATTGTTTCACAAAACCAAATCTTAAATTGTTATTAAGGGTGAAATAGACATCCGCACTGATACAAAGTTATACAAGGAAAATATCATAATATCTTTGTAATATATAAATACTTGCATGAAAAGCAATTAAATGTTAAATTTCTAAATTTTTGCTCACTTACTTGGAAGAAAAGAAAATAATTTAAATCAAATTGCCTTGCGGGTGCAATTTTGCTTCTTTAAAAAATTGTTTTTATTGCATTTAAAAAAAAACTGCTTTCTAAAATATTGCCATGAAACTTAATATAGGATTTTTCAAGGCAATCAAATATGGAGGGCACATTCAATCGTTTTTGTTGCAACATGAACGATATTTGCTAATAGTCCAGTTGGTAGAGGTTCGGCCTGTGTCAAACCTTGATAACCCGGAAATAACTACACAGGTTTACTTTAAATGATGAGTACAATAACAGGCTATTTTGCTGACAAAGTATTTTATCAGGAAAAAAGTTATTAACAATTTAATCGTGGAAAATTTTTTTTTAGTAGTTTGCTTTAAATAACTCAGCGGGATGACTTTGTACGAAAAAATGCTTAGGACATGATTTTATTGGTAACAAAAATAGCTACAAAATGGCGGTGGTCCGATTACGAAATTTGCAATAACAAAGCCGTGAGATTGAAAAAAACGATATAAAATGTCCATTTTTTTAAATTGCTGTAAAAAGTGATAAAACTTTCGAAAACTATAGTTCAATATACAGCGTGGTAAAAAACTTCTGCATAAAATTCATATTTTCGTTAAACAATTTTTTTTCGAAAAACGGTGAGACCCGTCGATTTTTATTTGATCCAGGGCACCTTGTTATGTAGAAAAATTTTTGTTCGATAATCCACTTACGGCAGCGATGACATAATTTTTTTTTAAATGACAACGCATATTTTTTTCGTTCGAAATTGATGACAGTGATAATTATCTAAACAACGGTGTGAAAATTTCGATGTCTTACATAACAATTTTTTTTAGAAAAATGCACCTTAAGTTCTTATAAGTGATAATTGTCTACTTACACTATTAATGGCTCCGAAAAGGACAAAGTTGACAAAATTACATTTCAAACGAGTAAAATTACACTAATGTTTGTGTAAGTCTAGCGAAATTGTTCGAATTGCCCACCCTGTACCATTTGGCATTGTCCTAAGCGTGTGTAAACGCCGTCTACACTTCGTTCAAGCATTCCCGGGTCGATTTGATTTATTTCAAAACGAATACGGTTTTTAAGTTCTTCCAAATCACCTGGTCTGTTTGTGTACACACGCTATTTCAAATAGCCCCACAAAAAAAGTCTAGATGTGTTAAATCAGGCGAACGCGGAGGCCACTCGATTGTTCCGCGTCGCCCGATCCACCGGCCAGTAAACGTAAATCAAATCGTATAAAACCTTACCAAAACTGCAAAAATGAAGATACTTGAATTTAGCGAATTGCTTTTGGTATCTGCATATTTACACTATGTGTATATCAAATTTCAAGTGTCAGCAAAACTTTAAACAAATTTGGCATAGTTTGAGTTTTAGAGTCCGATGGATGTAGGTATAAAACCTTATAGAACAAAAAGTTTTGCTCTCCTGATTTTCGGTTTTAGCGTCATTATTGTATATATATTGAACTATAGTTTTCGAAAGTTTTATCACTTTTTGTTTATAATTGACATTTTTACAGCAACTTAAAGAAATTGGCGTTTTGTACCGTTTTTTCAATCTCACGGCTTTGTTATTGCAAATTTCGTAATCGGTCCACCGCTATTTTGTAGCTATTTAGAAAAGAAAACTATTAAAAAAAATTTTTTTCACGAATAAATTGTCAATAACTTTTTTTCCTGATAAAATACTTTGTCAGCAAATTAGCCTGTTATTGTACTTATCACTTAAAGTATTCCTGTGTAGTTATTTCCGTGTTATCAAGAAAATGTCACCAACAGTAACTTTTCGGCCTCTGCCGACTGGAGTATAAGATAAATAAAGCAGATGCCTTGATAATAGATAGGTAACTAATGAAATAATTAATTTTGGAAAGAAATCACTTACTTTAAAAAAATAAGTACCTACTGAAATTGTAAGGTCAGTTGTAGAAAAAATTTGAGCAGTTATGATACGAATAGGGATATTTTTCGCATATTTCTAGCTACTATGTCAAAAAGTGACTATACGAAGTTTAGTTAAATCGTCTCCTTTCAGCCTCAAGAATTTGTGATACTTCCATGTACAGGAATATCGGGACACTCTGTGTATATTCCTACAAATTTTTCTAGAGTTATCTCTAGATGACGTTTATATCTGTTTATATCTGTTTTAATATTCCTGATGAATACATTTATTAAATTAATTATTAAACTACTAAAATAATATGCTCATTTTATTGCAAAAAGTGTATTATTTACGAATGTGAATGTAGATATTTACCGTTTTACTAAATGTAATAAAATAAATCAAGTAGGTATTTATTT
Organism: Anoplophora glabripennis; assembly: GCF_000390285.2. NCBI lineage: Eukaryota > Metazoa > Arthropoda > Insecta > Coleoptera > Cerambycidae > Anoplophora > Anoplophora glabripennis. The sequence goes on from NW_019416808.1 coordinate 228,093, forward strand.
TTTACAAACGTCCACCTTGAACTCGAGGGATTATAGGGGTGAACTGACGCATTAAGAGAATACGGCACTGCGTAGGAAACGGAGGGCTTTCACCTGTCGAAAGGCACCCCACTTTATCGAGTTACCTCCATTCAGCACTATATAAGGAAGTTTTAAGTCCTATTATTCAGTCAACCAGCCCTGTACTCCCTTAATTATAATCAACGCCGAACGCCCTATAACTTCCCGGTATCACATGACAGATGATTACTTTCCTCCTGCGAAACACCACCGTTTTATGGGGGCCGAATTCAATGCCGCGCACAGCTGACGGCACATTGGGAAATGTCATGTGTGCCAGTAATGGACACTAGGGCAGCGCCTGCCTTTAATTAAACGTTCAAATTTATTTGAACTGTTTGTTGCTCGCGCGATTCGGTCTTTATTAGGTATTAATTAATTGCAATAAACATTCTAGAATTATTATGCTCCGGAAAATTTTAACAGCGATGTTATTAATAGTTATTTGTGCAACAAGGGGGTAAAGTGACAATTCATTGAATTAGTCTGGGTATTGGCAACCGAGTCAAATGCAATTCGAACAACATGGTGATAATAATAAAAGGAAGAAATAAATTCGGCAACAAGTTTTTACTTTAATGTAAATATATTATCCTAATTAAAACAAATTCAACACTTTTTTTCTAAAAAATCTTGTCATTTGAAGTCAAACAATGCTATTTGATACCAGAAATCTAAGTATGGAAAAGATATCTAACCTAATGGTCGATATTACGAGAAACAACTGCTCTATGAGCTATTAATAATAATAATAAATAAAAACTCAAAATGATATGTCCAAATACAACTGGTACAATAACACGTACCTGATATACAGAGTGATTAATTAATAATGGGATAAAGCTTAAGGGCATGTTGCTGACCTCAAAATAGAGCGATTAAGCCAAATATGCCTTATCCGAATGCTACTCCTTTTCGATCTACAGGGTGTTAAAGTTGAAAAAATATAAGAAATTATTAAATTACGTTCAATTCTAAATAAAAAAGATGTACCTGTTAAAAATCGATAAACTTAACAGTTTTCGTATGCCCAAGAAAATTATTGTGGTCGTCGTGCAGCAGCGAGGTACTTGGAGTTATATCCAAATAACAGACAACCTAACCACAAGCTTTTCAAGACGTTGTACGGCAGATTAGGAGAAACGGGATCATTTCGCTCTAAACGAGACGTTGGAAGGCCTAAAGTATTAGCGGCGGAGCAAGAAGAGGATGTTTTAGTGCGAATTGCCGAAAACACGCAAACAAGCACACGCCGAATTTCATCAGCTACTGGTGTAAGTCAGCCTTCCGTCTTCAGAATACTCCACAAAGAAAAATTTTATCCTTAGGTAACATTTTCGTCCGGTTCAACAGTTGATTTCACAAGATCCTCCTGGTAGATTTCGGTTCGCACAGTTTCTTCGTCGGCAACAAAATGCTGACCCTACATTTTATAATAAAGTATTGTTTACGGACGAAGCTACATTTACCCGGCGCGGTGTATTTAATTGGAGAAATAGCCATTCCTGGGAACTGAAAAATCCTCACTTGCCACGAGAACAACATTTTCAGCATGAATTCTCAATAAATATTTGTTGTGGAATACTTTCCGATAACATTTTGGGACCATTTGTGTTACCCCGTCCACTTAATGGGGAAAATTATTTAAATTTTTTAACAAATGACTTGCCACTAGTTCTTAAAAATCCCCTTAAATTTACGGCAAACCTTTTGGTTTATGTATGATGGTGCTCCCGCACATTACTCCCGACCAGTAAGAGAATATCTTGATATAAGTTTTCGAAACCGTTGGATTAGTCGCGGCAGCAAAGTGCCTTGGCCTGCGCGTAGCCCTGATTTAAATCCCCTAGATTTTTATTTCTGGGGTAACTTTAAATCTTTAGTTTATAAAGATGTTATACATACTCGAGTAGAGCTGTGGGCAAAAATGCAAGAATCTGTTAACATTATCAGAGACCAACAAAGAAGTCTATTCAATGTCAGACAAAATTTTAACGTGAGAATAAAAAAATGTATTGAAAACAATGGTCGCCACTTTGAGAATCTTTTGTAATTAGACTTAAGCATAATAAAATTTTCAGTTGTTACTGTGTTTGTCTTAATTCGTAATTAAGTCATCTTATTTGAAGGCGTACGTTCAAACAAATAATTTTGTAAAGAAATAGTAAATCGTTATTATTTTGAAAACGGTTAAGTTTATCGATTTTTAACAGGTATATCTTTTTTATTTAGAATTGAACGTAGTTTAATAATTTCTTATTGGAAATTCAGATTTCTGAAGGACAAAAAAGTTTGACATATGTTTTTTGTATCACCATTAAGTTGTTAAAAATAATAATTTAGTGTCTCAATAAGATACAAGACAAGCCTAGAAAAATAATCTATATAAGTTGAAATACACAACATTTATGAGGTAACAACATCTAGATACATTTCTCTGTATCACATTTAAAATGTTTATAAAGTAATTTACTTACCTTAAGTACAATATAAGTATTACAGCACAAAACAGAAAAATTATATCTAATATGGCCTATTTATGATGACGTATCACTTACTGAGAAAAAATTTAGTTAATGGACTGGAATGTTACTAGCACGCTGAAAAATTGCTGCGGATTTTAAAAAAGTTTATGATTTCATTTGTAAACGTTCGTAATTCGTAAAATGGAATGGAAAAGCTAAAGAATACTTAGTTTATTTATGCAAAGTCAACTTATTTCGTTTGGGTGGTGAATGTCGGATGCGTAGTAGCAAGTTGTAAGAGAGGCCCACGGAGCTCCTTTCGATTTGGTGTTTATAGAGTATATTCTCGCACAAAGTAAAATGGCTCGCAAAACAACTTCAAACAAAGTTTTATAAGCGCAAAGTAAAGAAGTTATAAATATTAAAATAATAAATAAATTATTAAATTTTTTTCAAAGAAATTCATCTTTACTTATTATTAGTTTTTTATGTAACATATGTTCGTTTGTTTTCTAATTTTCAAATAGCAAATATGGAAAGCTGTTTCATTATTACCATAAGGCGAGGATGCAAACACTCATCATTACCGAACAAGTTAATATGGCGATTTTTTTTTATTAATTCATGTCCGTCCCTATCAATACAGACGATTTAATAATAATTAATATAGTTGTACAATAAATTGTTGCGATAACAGACGACTGTCTAAGATAAGAATCAAAATTCTAGCTGGACGGGAATGCAGTCATGGAAGAAAGTGTTATTCTTTTAAGTTTCAAACTGTCGAAACTTTATTTGTATCATCATAAGGAAAATCTACAAGTGAATTTATAATAAAATTTAAATAAAGTACTTACTAATTTAGAGTTGAATTCGAAGTTAAAAATTATTATCAACACGCACATGTTTAAAAATTAACATCTAAAAATTGTAAGTTTATTTGTTGAAGACAGGACTAGAACTAAAATCAAACAAAATGAAATGAATGATCAGTCCTGTGTAGTAAGGCTGGCAGATAAGTAAAGTGAAAAAATGAGAAAAAAGTTTTACTCTTTACTGTACAGGATATTTCTCATGTCTCGAACTTTATTATTGTTAAAATCTTGATTTAATAAAAATGTATTGATCACACTGAGACCATCGGTGTCTGTTCTTCCGTTAAATGCATTTGGTTCTTTTGAAATATGAAGTTTTTTATTTTTTTTCTAAATCTAATATGATTGTTTCCTCAAAATTGATGTTATGACCAAATAGTAAACAATGAGTGACCATCATATTGTATTTGTTCAGTCTTACGTCACTTTTATGTGAAGCAATTCTACCTTTTAATTTTCTACTTGTTTGACCTACGTATGTATTTTGAATCCTAATCCAAATATGGGATGCAATAAACGACATCTGATTTATAAAGTTTGTATCTTTTAATTTTATGAATATGTACATTTTATTTTGAATAAAAAATTAGTTAACCATTTATTTACTGAAATATAATTTCAATGTGTCTGTGAGTGTTGATTTTAATTTTTATTTTTAATTAAGCTGTAAATTGTTCCATACAAACCGCTAATATTTTTTATGTCTTACCTTGTACTTTCTTATCCCTGGCCAGCTATTGGTAGACACTTATTACATATCAGACAATATCAGAAAACCTTAGGAGTCTGTTCTATATTTACACACAAACTAGTACAATGCAACACACTTTGGAATGAATAGAGAGTTTGAAATGCTATAAAGTGCTTATCCAAAAATTAGTTAAACTCGAATTAGGACCTTTTTATATGTAATATGTTTTCCCCAACAAAAAATATTTTAATAACAAAATTTGCCTTTTTTGTCGGCTCAGCTTACAAATAATATAAGGAATAATTATAAAAAAAATAACTATTAACTAACTTTATTTGATCTATGTAATCCGATTACGTCTCCTTATACTATTTGTTGCCTATCAGATAGGGGCATATCTTATATCTAAACAGAAACGAAAATGGCTATTCATTTGACAGATTTTGTCAGAGCTCGTGAAAATCGTGAAATATTTAAGTTACAAGTGATTGAATTATGCTTATTTCTGTACAGGTAAGTCCTGTGGTTTGTTATTTATATTTTGCAAAGATTTGATGTGAGAGAAAGCATGATTTATTGGTGATAGCTAGAAATATTATAGTACACTGTGTTTTATGTACCTTGGTACGTTGTAAAATGTGAAGTTTTCTTTGCTGGAAACTACGTAGAGACCTTGCAGACTATTTATGGGGCCACTGGAAACTGCTTTGGAACTGCTTTGTACTGCTGGTAGCGGAAAATTTTCCTGGGATGACAAAATAACTTTCTCTGGACTCTGGAAAACTGTAGATTTAACTAGTGAATGTTTAATTTTCTTTCTTCGACTGTTTTTTCTTGCTTTATTTTTAATTTTTCGAGAGCTGCCTCTCTACGCTGTACATCTTGCAAAACCCAAGCCGCAACTAATCAATATTTTTTTGTTTTACTCATCCTTCCTGAATATTCTGTCCCTAGCTGTGCTTAAGGCCCATACACAAAATTTTTCAGTCTTTGGATGTCCTTTTCTATCGCTTTTTCATAACACTACTTATAACTAACACATTTTTAACAAATGTCCTTTTATTCTATAATTAATTAATAAAATATTCTTTATTTTATGTTTTTTAGGTCATTTCTGGGTATTCTTACAAATCCACCTTTAGCTTTGACATTTGTTAAATTTATTATAAAATTTGACAATTGATGAAAATTTTTATGTTATGGTTTATGTTGGATTGAGATATCTTCTTTAAGTTTACTCGTCTTCCAACGATATGTATACCAGATTAATCTATAAACTTTAAACTTTCATTCGATATAAGTCACTCTAGGTTTGGATTCGTTTTTCTCTATTTACTGAGTACTAACAAATGTCGACATCATGCATTTTATGAAAATTTATTCTGTACTTGAAAATAAAATTAAAAGATTATTATTTTCATACTATGTAATATCATTGATCATTACTAGTTTTATATCCAGAATATACATATTAACAATTTTATATAAATTTGGTGTTGCTATAATAATAATTAAAATTTTTATACGACTTTAAGTTCGGTCAGGCAATATTTTCATGTGAGTTTCTACATCAACATTTCAAATTCGTTACATTATATATACATATAAATCCCGTTTGTACCTAATATTCATAAGGAGAAAAACTTTTGCCTCCGTTCATGAGAATAGAGTTCTGCGGAATATCTATAATTAATTATGGACTATCTACATGCAAACATCTCTCTTGTTAACAGTTTTAATTTTGTAAAATACTTGCTGCCTGCGATGCTTCTGCATCCAATTATAGCACCGCTATTTAAGAAATTACCATTTGCTGCTTGAGAACATATAAGAGGAAAGAGTCAGTGTCTGAAAGAATAATTAAAGCTGATTTAAGTGATACATCAAATATATAAACGTTTATAATGAAACACATAAAGATATCGCTAAAAAATTCACCTTGAGAACAAACCGTTTTTTATTTTAATTTGGATTGCAGATTGGCAGTTATGTCAAGGTGTTTAAAGACTTACCCTTTCATTTCTAAATGTTCCTGTAAAGAGAATACCGCATGGTAACTCTGGACAAAACAAAACCGATTCACACCACCGGTCTGTGAATGGTGAGTCTCATCACTAACTCCTCGAGAAAAAAACTATCGTCAACACGTTGGTGCATCTAGCATGAACTATGTGTGAACCAGGATACCAGGAACTACAATCAGATCAGACAGAAATGTGAGATATGTTTGTGACTTCTTCTTCTTCTTCTTATTTTCCTAGTGGTTGGTTCTAAGTCCCATAGCACCGCAGCCTTATTAGGCCTATTGTGCGTCCTATTAAATAGTCCTATTCAGCAAGTAGTTTTGTCCTTTTAACAAACTTCAAAAACTTCCTTACTGACACTTTTCTCAGCTCCTTGGGTTCCAAATATGGTCTCACCAGGAGCGCCATTCTACGTGCTAATCCCGGGCACTCGCCTAGGATATGCAGAGAAGTTTCATCCGCCGAGTCACATCCTCGGTAGACCGGACTGTCTACAAGCTTTAGCTTATGTAGATGCTTCCTAAAAATGAGTCCCGTCACTCTTCTGAGCCGAATTTTAATCGAGCTCAGCAATTCATTTACTCTTTCCTTCAAAGGATATTCCATGAGCTCCTTATAATGGCAATGTCCTGGCCTTAAAGTCTAGTATTTCCTGTGTTCTGTTTGATCAGAGCTCACCTGACCACACTGGGAGATGTACCGCAGAAGGCCAATGAAGTCTGTCTCGGATCCCTTCCTAGCAAGTTCATCCTCTCGTTCCCATAAATGCCTTTATGTCCTGGCACCCAACACAGTCTAACTGTATTATTGGTGGCCAGTTCAGTCAACATTTTTGTAAACAAGCCCACACAAGTTTTGAACTTATCTTGTGTGTGAATGGATATACTAATATTATTCCTTTTTTATTAAAAAAAAACCAACATAATGCATTGAAATTTAGTACAGTAAAATTGTTGAGAGCGTTAAATGTGTCAGAGTAGTTAGTTTTTGACCATCCGCTAGCTACGATCTTGACCTGTGACAATTTATGACATAACTTTTTTGAGGTCAGTTTATTTACAATGTATGTGGTATATTATAATACAAAATTTAATTATACACAAAATGGTACTCTTATTGCAGCATCTTTTTTTGAGAAAAACTACTGACTGTACAAAGTCAACCAACTTCTATTCATGGTGATTTTATCTTAACCAGTGACAATTTATGACATAACTTCTTTGCGGTTAGTTTATTTACAGTGTGTGTGGTCTGTTATAATGAAAAATTTCATTATACACAAAAAGGTACTCTTATTGAAGAATTTTTTTTTAGAAAAACGCAACTGACTGTCCCAAAGTCAACCAACTTTTAATTAAGGTGATTCTATCTTTACCATTTACAATTTATGACATAACTTATTTGAGTTAGTTTATTTACAGTGTATGTGGTATATTATAAACCAAAATTGAATTATACACAAAATGGTGCTCTTATTGAAGCACTTTTTTGAGAAAAACGCAATTGACTGTCCCAAAGTCAACCAACTTCTATTCATGGGGATTTTATCTCCTATCCCTTAATATGCAGGATGCTCTTAAATGAGACCATTCTTTAAGGAGTACCATTTTGCTTGCATATAAAGGTATAGGACTTCAAACAAATGTTTTTGATCTATCCGGTGATTTTGTTAACCTGAAGCTTTCAAATATTTATTTGTGACGAATGGCTATTAGGAATTTTATATTTATTATTATATACACTCCTTCTGTTGAGCCAACTGAATTTTCACTTACGACTACTGTTTTTTTTCTTATTGTAGTGTCTAGTTACTAATTAGTAAGGCAATTAAATATTTAACTACTAAGTAAAACAAAGTAAAATTAGTTTCCTTAGTGTATTTCGCTTAATGAAATAAGAAGGTATAAAATTAATTCACTTATTTTTAGAATTCTTTTTATTACGTTTTTTAACCCACTTGGAAGAAATGCACAAACAACTGCCACGGAATTATAAAAAACGCAAAGGAAAGCGAAATTTTAATTAGTTTTATGTATTTAGACGGCACATTCTACTGAATCACGATGTAAATCCGAGAGCCATTCAAAGGGTTGAAAAGCCATTTTTCATTGGAGAAAAATTAGGGGAAGCCTATTATTGTTATTACTCCCTAACACGAAAGGAGAAGAATTGTGTCGGCGGTGACAACTGGGGTTGTTATTCTTTAATTATTGTACTCGCTTAGTCATAAAAATGTAAATACCATCATCGAATGGGCGATTCAAGTCAGGCTTTATTGCAGGAACGTATCGTGGCAGGAAGGTGTGGTTGAGTCCCAAAAATTTATTTTATTTGCGTTTTTAATTGCTGAATGCTTTCTTAATATACACGCACAAAGTAAATGGGTGGAAGGTTTTGCAAATAAAAATAACATTATAAATCATTTCTTAATTAACTTGGTTTTCTGTTGCTTATTAAATATGATATCATCCCACTGCTTTATTTACATATTTCTTGTCTGGAAATACAAGAGGAGTTAAAGTTAATTGAAATTTGGTAGGGTTGGAAGTAAGTACAGAATTGAAAATAATATAAAATTGGAATATGGTTAAAATTTTCAAAAAAAAATCAATATTATTAAAAGTGTAACAAAAAACTTTTGAAAAATTATTTCAAGCATTACGCTATAACTAATTAAATTTCATTTTGTGGTTAATGTGGGCCAACATTATTGTTGTACGGACAAATATTAAGTCTACTAAGCTTGGAGCCAAACACACAAACGGACCCTTCCTTCACCATCGGGTGACTTTCATACCCCCCCAATAACCGACTCACATTTAACTGCCATGACAGGTAGTAATGGCACAAAAATGTTTTTTTTATATATTCCTAAGATCAAATACGCAATATTCCGTTGATTTTGGGCCAGACAGATGCAACGCCCATAAGCTTGTAAGAGAGTAAAATATATTCCTAATGTTACAGTTAAAATTAATCTATGTTCTTCCCATATCCATCCCCATAATTCTAATCACGGCGAACTATTGCGACAGGCAGGAATTCCAGAAAACTCAAACTGAAACTGAGATGAACACAAACGAGGGCTCAGACAGGCAAACTCAACCTGAATAAAGCACTAGTAAAGTATAATTAAACCATGGCCAAGGTGATGACGTTGCTCAGGGGGAAATTTCTGATATAGGTCATCGTTCTCCTAGCACGGATTCTCCCGTTGACAAGACACCAGTGCACTCGCAGAGTAAATGGAAAGATAGTAAGACCTGATGCCCTCCCAAGTTGGCAGCTTCTTTATTGCCATTGTACCGGTCGTGTCCCTCAACCCAGCATAGAGATATGCTGTTGGTAGCTGAAACCACCACCAGCATTTGGTGGCATTCACTTATGCAAGGTCAGTACTGACTACTGTCTGTGTAGATTCTAATACTTTTGCATGTTATCTGCCTGTGGACAATTTCTTTAACAGCTATTGTTATACCTGCCAGTTCCGCTTGTATCACGGTGGCACGCACATCCATAGCCCACTGATATCGGATGTGTAAGGATCTTGAATAGATCCGACATCCTGTAGATTCTTTCCTTTTTGATGCGTCAGTGAATATGTTAATTACTCCCTCACTGGCGGTCTCCTCCTCATTTAATGAGTACTGTATAGTGTCAAACACAAACTGACGATAAATGCTGTCAGTGTCTGCCTCGTACTATAGGCGACATCTGACTTCTCGACATCCTACATTTGGTTTAACATGAACATTCTTGAAGCGAAACAATTGTCAGAGCCACTTCCTTTAGATACATATCTAAAGGTGGCAGACCATTGCTAACGTTAATGTGGTTCGCATAGCTCCTACGAGTATGACGCTCAGGCAAGCTATTCTTCGCACTCGGCTGAGCTTCTGTTTAGCTGCTGTCTATTGGGTTTTTGGCCACCAGACAACAGCTTCGTAGGCCAACATTGATCTCACAATGGCAGTGTATATCCACATGATTACTTTTGGTTTCATCCCCCAGGTTTTACCAACGGCCCTGCGGCATGCGGCACTGCTCATAGGATATACACGTCTTTTTTATTCTTCTCTCCAAATGAAGATTCCATGTTAGGTTTGCATTGAGCGTGACACCAAGATACTTCACATCCGTTGCAAAGCTTAGCGTGGCGTTTAGAAAAGTGGGTACCTTTATTGGCCCCAATTTCCTCTTCCTCGTAAAAAGGACCGTCTCCTTCTTCCTGGGGTTGACAGACAAAGCATGATCACCGCACCACTTTTCAATAATTCTTAGCTCCATCCCTGAACGAGGGAAAGGCGCCAACTTTTGAAAGGGGCAACAGTAGGTCGCACATAGATATCACAACCTGTACAGAGGGGCTAGTAGCAAAAATAGGAAAATGGAGGGTCATGGAGGAAGAAACCCTTAGCCTCCATAAATACATATATTTCGAGGCTATAAGAATAAAGCGAAGGAGGGCATAAGAAGGCACCCAGTGTTCTCCCAGGGACCTTTCGACGAGAAAGCATGCATTAAGGCATTAGGGGAGTCATGCAAAATAGCAGTTGTGAGGACAAGAGTGATAAAGGGGAAAACGGTGTACTGGTAGAATGGGGAACTGGAACAGACAAGGAGGCAGCTGGTCGCCATAAGGAGAAAGATGACAAGAGCTAGGAGTAGAGGTGTGGAGCAGGCAGTGCTTAACGAGAGACATAATGAGTACAGAGTGAAGAGGAAGGCCTTCAGGAAGAGGATCAGGGCTAGCAAGCGTGAATGCTGGAGGGGTCTTTGCGCAAAGCTGGAGGATGACATCTTTGGCGATGCATATAAGATTGTAATGAGGGAACTGAAAATAACCTTCCCGAAAGTGGATCTCCCTACGGAGAGAAAGATAGAAATCGCGGCAGCCCTTTTCCCGTCGACACCGGGAGAGAAGTGGACAATACAGGAGCCTGCTGGTCAGGGGCAGGAAATTATGGAAGAAGAGGTGCAGAGGGCGGCGGAAAGACTAAAAGAGAAGCGGGCCCCTGGGCCGGATGGAATCCGGGCAGAGACAGTAAAGGTCCTTGCCAGGGAAAACGGGAGCTACGTCCACAGAGTCATTAAGAACCAAGCAGGAGAGTTCCCGAAAGCATGGAAGAGGGCGCGATTGGTTTTGATCCCAAACCCGGGAAAGGAGGGGGATGGCCCCTCCTCATATAGACCAATATGCTTGCTCGACTCACTGGGTAAGCTATACGAGGCGATAGTCCTGGGGAGGTTGGACAAAGAGATCGGGAGAACAGGCGGCCTGTATAAGGGCCAGTATGGCTTCCGAAAGGGCAGGACCACAGTGGACGCAGTACAAGAGGTCCTGAAATACGCGAGGGAGGCAAACCGCCGCAGGGGGTGGGCGACGATGGTGTGCCTGGACGTCAGAAACGCATTTAACTCGACCCCATGGAGCAGGATCATGGGAGCACTGTCAGATAGACACATAGACCCGCATCTGTTAAGGGTGATTGGTAGTTACCTAGCCGAGAGGGAGATAGAGGTAGACCGAGGAGTGTGGAGAGGGACTAGCACGGGAGTCCCACAGGGGTCTATCCTGGGACCGGCCCTGTGGAACATATTATATGATGGACTGATGAGACTGGAGATGGACGAGGGCGTGCGGCTAGTCGCGTACGCGGATGATCTGGCCCTCTTGGCCTGCGCCAGGAAGGAGCTGGACCTCATGAGGAAGGCGAACCACGCCCTGGCAGTAGTTGACGGCTGGATGGGGCATAACGGACTTAGTTTTGCCCCTGAAAAAACAGAAGCGCTGATCCTGGCGGGTAGCAGGAAACCCAAGGACATCACGTTCGGAGTCCAGGGGACGGTGATCACCCCGAGTAAGGAGGTACTGTACCTAGGAATAGTACTAGACAGGACACTGACCTTCGGGCCACACGTGGTTAGGGCCTGCCAAAAGGCGGAGAGGACCCTGGAAATATTTGCTAGAGTCCTGCCGAACATAGGGGGACCGGGCGGAACCGGAAGAAGAGTTCTAGCGCAGGTGCTGAACTCCATTATGTTGTATGGGGCCCCAATCTGGAGTAAGGCCATGAACGTCGGCAGGTACAGGAGTAGGGTTATGTCTACGCAGAGGAGGATGACCTTGAGGGTGGCGTATGCCTACCGCACAGTATCTACGGAGGCGGTGCTGGTGGTGGCGGGGCTCATACCGGTCCCATTGCTAGCGGAGGAGAGACGGAGACTGTACGAGATGACTGTGGGACAAAGGACGACAGAGCAAAGGGGACTAGAAAGACAAGCAACGTTGGAGGCGTGGCAGAGACAGTGGGACGCTTCCAACAAAGGCAGGTGGACGAGACGACTGATAAGGGATGTTCAAGCATGGACGAATAGAGGACATGGTGAAATAAATTATTTCATCAGTCAGCTATTAACGGGACACGGGAGCTTCTCGTCATACCGCAAAAGGATAGGCAAGACGGAGGTGGACGAGTGTATTTATTGTGGAGAGGGGGACTCGCCGGAACACGCGTTTTTTGAGTGCTCTAGATGGCTGGGAGTTAGGACGGACATAGAGATCGGGACGGGAAGGAATATCACGGTGGAAGGAATTGTTGATACAATGATTATGAACTCTCGAAATTGGAAGATCATAGCAGATGGCATTACAAAGGTCATGAGCACCAGAGAAAGACACATGAAAGAGAGATGGGGATAAAAGGCGGGAGAGGTTACCTGCAGGCTGATGTAACGTCCGTAAGGGCGGTTCCGGCGCGCAGGTAGCGACACAGGAGGGGTTTTAGTCGGAGTAGCGCCCGACACTATCGGGAGCGATAGACACTAAGCCCCGATGCCAAGCGGTTTCCCCTCCTAAACTAAAAAAAAGGTCCATCTCTGGCAGAGGATCCATTCGAATTTTCTATTAAGCTCTCCGAACTTTTCCATCTAGTGGTACTTCGTAAAGCTTTTGACAGAGTTAACCACAAATTAATACTAAGTATATTAGAATCTTATGGGTTCATGGGAACTTGTTATTGTGGATGAAGTCATACTTAGTAAATAGAACGCAAATGGTAAACGTTAAAGTTCACGCAAAATAATCGTAACATCCGGTGTGCCTCATGGTATCCATCTAGTGACGCAATTCAGAGTGATATGAATAAATTAGGTGCGAATTCGATGATATGGAGTTAAACCATAATAAATGTAAAGTAATTACTTTTACCTGTAGAAAGAATACTTGGTTGTCGGATTATTTTATTGAAAAAAAAAACTTGAAAGAGTAAAGACAGAGAAAGATTTGGGAGTAGAATTTGATTATGAATTGAAATGCACTTTTTATATACAAGATTTATTGAGTAAATGTTTTAGAATGAGTTTTCATTAAACAACAAACTCGGGATTTTACTGATTTATTCTTCTTTTATATAACTCTCTGTTGCGTTCAACTTTGGAATATTGTTGTATTATTTGGAACCCAGTAGATAGTTTGGAGCGCATTAAAAAAGTGCAATTTTGTGCTATTTAAACTGAATATTAATAAATATGATCAGGATTATTATATAAAATCTACTTAGTATACAATCTTTAAAATTTAGGAGACTGTTCTTATTTAAAATTTGCTCATAGGCTTTTTTATAACGGATTAAATCATAGTGATATATTCTCATTAAGAGTGCCAAACTAGTCAAATGAGTTTCTCTATTTAAATTTTGATATCCTTAAGACATCGTGGTATCAACTTGCTAAGTTTATAGGGTTTATTTAAAGGTTCATACTACAAAATGCGAACGGCAGCTCTTATAGCGAAGGCCATGGGCAGTGGGTCGGTTCTAATGTTAATTCGCAGCATATAGATTTACCAGTTCGAGGAAAACGTTATGGGGAGATAAAAGATACCAAAAGGGCGCCAACCTACAAAAAACTAGCAAAACAACCCCCTAACGCTTCCTCTCCCTGTAGGTCGGGATTTGGAGAAAAGAAAATAAAATAGCACAAATAAAATTTCACTGATATATTTCTCACTTTTACCGGATGTTCGGCGGAATACAGGGTTTCTGATGTCCTGGTGTCCTGGACCGAAGACTCGAACCAGGAGCTCAAGGGTGACCTAATCCTTTAATGTTGCAGTGACTATCGTAATTTTTAGCTACTGAATTTTCGCTAAATGAAAGCTACGTCGAGACTAGTTACAACGAATTTTAACGATATTCGCCAAACTTTAACGTAATAAATAATTTGAAACTTTTCTCAAAATAAAGAACCTTATAGGCCTTTCAAAACTTTAATATATTCTTAAAACTTTTATAGATGCTTTTCTATAAACTTTTCAAAAAAACTTTTGTAAAAAAAACTGTTAAACTTTTCAAAACTCTTTAAACTTTCTAAAACTGTTAAACTTTTCTAATAACGTTTCTGAAAAACTCTTTAAACTTTCTAAAACTTATCAACTTTTCAAAACTTTTTAAAAAATTCTGCAACACTTTTCTGCTTTTCAACTTTTCTGGTTAGCTCTTTGATGTTCTTTGTCGTTCACTGGTGATTAAACTAAGTTAAACTAATCGGTTTTATTATAAATCACTCGCGAGCCAGTTGCTTGTACCAGTAGTAAAAATGAAAGAGACTTTAATTCGCTCCGGCAGCCGTTTTATTGATTCAATTCTAAAAAAACTACTCAATCGATGTGATTGGCCGGTTGAACGAAATTTCAGACTGGGAAACTGCTATTTATCCACCTTGAATGTATGCTACCACTGAACATAGCCTATGTCCTACCACCAACTATACCTTCCACTCTGTGTGTTTGGGCCGATGGTAACAGTAACAAATAACTAACATTCAATGTATGACAACCAAGTAACCTAGTTGTAGGTGCTCCAGGTTCGGTTTACAAATAACAATATTAAAAGAAAATAATATAAATAAAACGTTACAGTTAGATTATACAATTACAGAACTATTACGATTCATACAACAGATTCTCCATATTTATATAGGTAAATAGTAAAAAATTGTTGCACAAAGTTTATTACATTGGTGTTCTATAACTAATTGCAGGGTATGACAAAGATTTACAAGATATAACAACAATACAGCAGTATTCAGGTGGAAGCAAAACTAACTAGCAGTGATAACAAAGTTGAATTTTATGTCAAGATCTCAAGAAGCTGTTCAATTGTTGAATTATGATTAAAATAAATAGTGACATTCACACTATACAGATAGTGAATGTTACAAGTTCATAAAAGAACTTGTCATAAATTTTTTACATTTACTTATTTTTTAAGTTAAGGTAACTATTGTTTATTGTATGTATATATTTGTTTAGAATAATTATTATTTCGATTTGGGTTTCCTGTAGATACAAAAATTAAATTATTAAATAAATAAATTATGAATATGGAATATGGAATATGGAATATGGAATATTCATCCACAAACGGGAAAGTGTGGGATAAATTTTGCACTTTAACAAATATTCTAATTGTAGACTCGCAAATAATTGTAGAATTTACAAACATTCGTATACGCAAATGTAGAGTCGGAGTAATTGAATTACTTGGTACAGGGAAGTTCTTAGAGACGACGTCGAAGCTTAAGTTAAAAACTTAGTTTGTTAGTGGTGGGCCGACTACTGCTCAACTTCATCGGTTATGTAAAAAAGAACATTAGTCAGAGGTACAAACGTTAAGCATGTGTAATAAAACTAGTACAAGACGGCTCTGGCAGTTACGTGCTTGGAAGCTTACACTTTTATTTCAAGAAGCAGGAAGGGTTCCGATTGCAGCATGCGAATATCAACAAGCAGACTAGTTGTTCAAAAGTCCACAATGTTTGTCTTTATTTAAAATACAATTAAATCAAAACCCGTTGTTGCAGATTCACTGCAAAAATATGTAGGTATACAGGGTTTTTCACGTAACCCGTTCTTAAAAGTTTTTAAACTTCCAGTTACAATAGAAATTTGAAATTTTGACAGCTTTCTGGGTGCAATTCAGTTTTTTAAATATTTTCAAGTATTGAGAGTACTTCCAGTTTCGCCGGAAGTGACGTCATCTCCGTTATTTTAAATGGCATACCCCACTTTTTATATCATTAACGATTCGAGGAGTTATTTTGAGTAACTTGTCACCGCACCCCTTGAAAATTGATGGCTTTTGAGATATTTAGATTTTTTTTTAAATTTTGACGATTAATATTAAATATCTTTAACATCTGTTTAGCTGGAAATGTCATATTTGCATTATTAGTAGTAGATGTTATATATTCATAGAAAATGTGCCACATTTGACCCAGCTATGCAGAGGGTCCTCAAAATTTTGCAGCCACTACAGTAATCTTCAAAGGTTGAAAGGTTTTTTTTCAAATGGAACACCAATTAGTGGGTAATTTTCTGACTTCGTTGGGCTATTACTACCTGACGGAGTAACTGATATCAGGTAAATTCATAAGAATCCATGAGTCGGCAAGATTTCATCTGGAACAACACGTATTAAGGCCGGGACACACTTGTCATACACCATTCCGATCCGACTACGATCATACAGTCGGACGAGTGTCAGTAGATAAGCAAAAGGAGATCCAGCTCAATTTGCATAATTTAGGGGTGAAGAAGATGTTCAGGGCAGATTCCCTCGAAGATGTGTCATTTTCCCGCGAAGAGGGGTTTTAGATTTTGAAGAAGAAGTAAAAAAAGAAGATGTTCCGGGCAGATTCCCGCTAGGAGGGGTCCTTTAA